>NC_044346.1:31595550-31898050 GCF_007364275.1 Archocentrus centrarchus | reverse complement strand
GTTCACACTAACTTAATTTCACAGAAGCGTCACTGTCACAACAGTCCACATTCTCCATAAGCCAACGAGTCTTCCTGAGAAGACTGTACATGCCAAAACAATGAATGGTATGTTGTAACAGTTTTAATCTTATCTTTTCTTGTCTAAAAAAAGCTATTAGCAAAACCAAGAAATTCACTCCAAGGCTTGATTGTGTAATGCGCAAAAAACTCAAGAGCTACATCTCCAAATCTACAGGCCTCAGTTAGCTCGACAAATTAAAGAAAAAAAAAAAAGACTAAACAACTCCGGATTGTTTGGAAGAATTGCCTGGGAGAAAAGAACATGGCAGCATGGCTTAGCTTTGCAAAGTTACCCCTGAACAACAGGTCAGATCAAAGTGGAGATGTCTAGCCATAATGCACACCGTATCAGCACAAAGACTCATACTATATACAAGCTCGTTTTGCAGCTACAGGAGCCTGACCTTAACCCAATTGACCTTAAAAGGGCCTTAAAATTGCTGTGCGTAGACAAATGCCCACAAACGTCAATAAACTGATGCGATGTTGTGGAGAAGAGTGGGCCAAAATTTCTTTACAATGATGTTATGTTAAGTTATTGTCGCTAAAGGTTGTTTTACAAACTACTGAATCAGCAAAGAGTCCTGTGAAAACTTTCTTTTTCACTGGGTAGCTTTATCAATAATAATTATACAGCACATCTGCAAAACATTGCAAAAATAATAATTAGCAAAACATAAAAAAATTAGCACAAAATACAAAATGCTTCACTCAAAACAGAGTCAACGAACTTGTTCTCATAAAGCACTTTTCTGTTCTCAAAGCAGTTTTTATAGCATCTCTTTCACCCATTCATACAAGCAATTTTCACACTCTGATAAACAGACAGGGGTTCAGTATCTTGCCCGAGGATACTTTGGCAAGCAGACTGGTAGATGACCTGCACTACCTCTTGAGCCACAGCCATCCCAGTACTAGTAGCAGAGTCCTTGGTTTGTACTAAGTTACTCGTTTTACCACTGGTCCTATCCATGCTCTCACCCAGTGACATTAGGCGTCATGCTATCAGTCACTCCTCATGTCAGACTTCACCAAAGGTGTCACACAGATCAGTGTACAAAATAAAAAGTATTTTAGGCATGTGTTTCTATTTGCTCTCATATGTAAGGGTAAAGTTTTTAACTACTGCAAATGGATTCCTCTTAATTGTATTCACTCAACTTCACCTTTTCTTTGTAAGGCTTAAGTTATTTTTGTCCTGTGAACTGAAAGGAGCAGACAATCATTTTTAATAGCTGTTGGCATATGCCTGTGGACTTTGTGCCAGACCACTCACCCCTACCCATCCCAACAAAACAAAAGCTGTCACACCTTTTTCTTTGAAAGCTAAAAATCATTTTAAAGGCCCGTTTACACAAGAGCATTTTCAGTGAAAATGGTGTCATTTTGTTGTTTTTGTTTGTCGCCTTCAGACAGAAACGTGTCAGAAATCTCCGATCTCCAAAACACTGAAAACGCTGCACCCACTCACCCACCCCATTTTCAAAAAGTATCGTTTTCCCTCAGTTCTCATGTAAACGGGAACGTAGCCGTTTTCATTTTGAAACATTGTCTGTAAACGGGGTGTTGTAGGATACATTTTAGGGGTCTCCATGTTCCTTTTTGACTGCAAATTAAAACCCAATTAAAACCATAGTTACCAACAAATCACAGGGTTGAGCACGTTCTGATGCAGGCTGTTTATTAGACATCTTAGTAGCACACAAATAGTTAAAAAGACAGACAGTAGCATATGAAGACTGAGTTACACACACAGAGAAACAGAAAGGAAGAAAGAACCTGTTGATCATGCCACGGCTTCCTCATCACTCCCTCCGACCGAGGAGAGCCCGTGCTGAGATTAAGTATGAGTCCAAATAAAATCAAACTGTCCAAATGATCCATGGCGATGAGCAAGCTCTGTTGCAAAAAGTTACTAGTACTTAGAAATATACAAACACAAAAACAAAGGACAAAAAGCAAAAAGGTAAAAGCAAGAAGCCCTCCCGGGAGGTTGTGCCTTAGTAGTTGCTGGAAAAACAGACAACACGGACAAAGACAGTCGCTACATCTTCTCTTCTCTCCTCTCCTCTTCTAACCGTGGTATTTATACTCTTTCCCTTTCTTTGTCTAGGGTTTTGTGCACAGTCAGCGATTTACAAACATTCATTAAAAACTGTCATTAATTCCACTGTCATAATCTGAAAAGGCACAAACATCCCGGAGCATCTTCAATACATCAACAAGACAGTAAGAAAAATTCATCACATTAATTGTCAGCCACAACCTCCTTGAGGCCATCCTAAGGCACTCTTGGAGAAGGATTTACAACCGCTCACACTTACACTTGACCAGATACGAGGGAGAATGACCAGATATGAGGGAGAAAGTGGGGCCCATTTTGCCCCCGGACTTGTTGCATGGACAGATTTACACTTTCTTGATTTGCATTTCCAAAGTTTTTGGCTGTGCTACACAAGCAAGTTAGCCTACGGCTAGGTCCACTATACAGAATTATCCCTATAACCAGTATAAATCAAAAAATGGGCAAACAGGATGACTGGTGTCCTGTACACGAACCCAAAAAAGGCAGCTTTATGAGCTGAGACCCCTAAGCATGAATTTTAATGAGCAACAGGTTCATCACGGGGCTACACCAGAAGATGAGTATGCTTTGAGGATGGTCTGAGAGGGCCTGCTTGGCCACAGCAGTCTGTTAGGGAGGGGTAGCAGAGCTTCTGGGGCCCTGATCACAAATAAGAGCAACTCAAACAGGCCTCAAATCTTCCTGCTACTTTTAGACACACAATATGCATTTATTACATTGTAGAAAGCAGTTTAGTTGCAAATAAACAGAAGTGGGAATAATAATTTTAAATGTCAGTATTGGGTGATAAAAATAAATCCCAACAGCGTAACGTTTTCAGACATGCGCACTATGGTTGTGGCTTCTATATCCAAACCGCCAACTTGTGGCCTGGCAATAGGAACTGCAGCGTTTTCAGCGTTTTGCGTTTCAGTGTTTCCACTGGAAACGTTGTCGTGTCTTAGTCTTTGTTGGACACACCCATACTGGCGACATGACTGACTGACTAAATAACATGTTACATGCCACTACTCTGTGGATGTGACTTTCACTTGTATATATATTTCAGACCTTAAATGTCAAATTCACCATTTTTCCACTGACATGATTAAATGCAAACCGACTTTAATCATCCTATTCTCCTCTTTGTGTTTGGATTCAACTTCAGATTTTCTGTAAAACTATCCTGTTCAGTATACTTTATTGTGGATTTTACAAAAAGTTTATTTATGGAATATTAGTTAAATTATTCCTAAACAGCAAGGTACAATTTTGGAATACAACTGGAATCTGAAAGAGAAGTTTAACCTGGAGGTTAAGCAGCACTGCTTGTGTTTTACATTAGACTTGTTACTCAAATCTAATGTGAAAATCTTATTATAACCTTTCACCAGCATTAAGGAATTTGCAGACACACGGGGAAAGGACGCAAGTGAAAATCAGTGACAGTAACTAAAATCATTTAAGGCATGATAAAGTGGGTGTGTGTGGGTATGAATCCAAACAGAGCAACAAGCCAAAGGATCAAGTCTGTCAAGAGCAGATGGTGTCTGGGTCTGTGACTGTGTATTAACTCGTAGGCTCCTGTGTTTAACTTTCTGTATGGTTGATCAGACTTAAAAAATGAGTTATGACACCTTGAAGAAGTTTGAAGATGAATACAGTCACGTGTATTTTTTGCTCTCCATTGTGCTGTTGTCACTCAGTCAATAACTCACAGCTGACAGACGATACTGCTTGAAAGAAAAATATTTGAAGGTTGAATTTATGCCGCTTCTGCTTGACCAGCAATTAAACATCACACATTGTCGGGGAAGCTGACAATGTGTGATGTTCTGTATAGATTGCAAAAAAATCTATACAGCTCTGTATGTAAACAAAGGTAATGTTATCCAAGCAAGTATGACTTTTGCTAAAAGGGTGGCGTGTACGTCATGTGGAAAGTACAGGCCACAGCTTGACAAGTTCATAAATTACGCACATTTTATATATATCATTAATTAACTACGCTCTCTTAAAAGTATGTGAGGAAATCTTTAACCAGAAATGGCTACAGCCTGAATATCATGAAAGACATCAATGCAAACTGTTTTTGTTAAAGCTGTTAGTACAGCTAGTGTAAATATGAAGGAATATGATGGGTTTTTTGCCTTGAAATTTGGGGTTATTTCAACCTCATTCCTAGATTTATTTTTATATTTTGTGTTTTGTTTTTTTTGTCCTCTATTTCCTTTTGTTTATGTAGTTTATATATATATATATATATATATATATATATATATATATATATATATATATATATATATAGAGAGAGAGAGAGAGAGAGAGAGGTATATAGATAGATAGATAGATAGATAGATAGATAGATAGATAGATAGATAGATAGATAGATAGATAGATAGATAGATAGACCTAAAAATAAAAAGAATGGCAATGCAAACAACATATGGTGTGAAAATTAAAATATTTTTTTTAATGCTCTCAATAAAAAAAGTCGCAGTTAAAAAAAAAACTTTTAGCTCATACTGTGTCAACGTTAAGGTTGGTGATTACTACAAAGAAATGAAAAGTCATTTACGTCACTTTAAAGCACGGAAAACCCCCGTTTTCAACCTTTAAAGCTGACTTTTTCAGAGTGCCTTTATAGCTACATAAGAATTGTATTGTTTTATCTGGTCTCTAAGGCAGTATTGGATTTTCAGTGTAAACATTTTGAATTGTTTTATTGTTATTGCACTGCAAAAAAGGTCTTAAGTGACAAGTACAGTGATGTTTCTCCATGTAGAGGTGTATAATTTCCTTTACGCACATCCTTTCTCCAACACATCCATCTCCTAATCAATCAAATGCTCTGCAGTGAAAACTATTATCAATCTTTGATTGAAAGCCATTATGCTGACACCACACTTGGGTATAAAACAGACAACCTGCTCAGAATCAGTAGATTTGCACTCGAGGCATCACTCTAATCGCACTGTTTGTTTATACATATCTCAACCTATCCTCACAGGTAGAATAACTTTGCCATTTTTAATTTCCAATTTTAAGTATGCATCTGATTTTAACAGAAATGTTTCTTTCTTCTTGCACAGAGACATGTCGGGGAAAGTTATTGTGGTATTCGCACTGCTGGTTGCATTGCTTGTATCTGGAGCAGCTTCCTCACCTGAAGCGTCTGCAGCTGGAGAGACAAAGGAGACAAACGTGCTCCGGCAGCTTCTAGCCAAGCATGAGACGCTGAAAGACTCCGCTGGAAAACAAAGGCAAGCACCCAGAACCAACTCTGCACGGGTGGAACGACGGACGCACCTTTCAGATGATGAACGCGAGATAATGACCAAGCAAATAATGCAAGCAATTTCAGGTATGCTGCAAGGTTGGGTGTGAAAGTTGTGATTGTTTTGTTTTTCTTCTGCCAATTAGAGAAATGTGTGAATGGGCAGAGATCCAAGGAACATGCTCAGATCCGTGTACTGAACCCTTATGTGTGTGGTTCATGTAGGAATGGTTTGTTCACAGAGCTGATGAACTCTGAGTGCATGACAGATCGGGACTACCAGGGCTGGGTGGACTTTGGACGCCGGGACACAGAATGAGGCACATCCCAACAGCTTGAGAAGTCCCTCGCTGCTTTTTTTTGTTGTTGTTGTTCAGATTTTAATTTTAAAAAGTTAATGTTTTACTTCCCATGCAACTTCATGAATAAAAATTTTTTTTTTGCAGATTTATCAATCTAGTTTTGATTCCATATCTTTGGTGATGAATGGACTGAGAGTCAAGAGTGTGCTGGATAGAAATGAAAAATTTTATTCACAGGTGGTGATGAGTTTATACACAGACTGACATGTACAATTACGGCAAAGAGCAGTGCAGAGAAACAGTAGTTTAATTTAAGTAGGAACACAAATCATCATAACCTGTGTTTATGATTTCTTCCCTTTTAAATCCATGGTATCCTATGCCTTTTTGCAAGAGTTGATTTGTCAAAGAGAGTGATGCCATTTAAATTATTATGACAACTCTTCTACTTGTATTTATTAAAATATTACTTATTGCCCTTAAAGTCACAGAAATCACACTGAAACGCCTGGCGTGATTTGAATTGAATTTAAATCCCAGTGGTTTAAAAATTCCTGATGACTCGATTTCTACAGCAGATTTATCCAAGCACGACTTTCAGTCACTTGACGTATTGCTTTCACTGTCTTTCATGCAGCATGCAAACCTGATTTAGTTTTGGTGAGGTTTGGCTCAGAATAAAGTCCATAAAGCCATAACTTTAAACACCTTAGAGGTGAAACTGAAACGTGCATGTGAACGCAGGTAACAAACTGCAGGACAGACAGTTTACAGATGTCAGCATTATTAACATCACTCAGTTTGGTCATTGAATCATCAGGCAGCTGTCTTCTCAGTGACTCTTTATATTTGACAAACTTATATACAATATGCTTTTCTCAACATAGCAGCTAATAAGCAGGAAGACCAGACTGGATTTTAGTGCATTTTCAGTGACAGCATTGGTTTGTGGTTTCAACTCTGAATAATTTACAGCACACAGTCTTATTTCATTTCAGTTATTATTTACACATAGCTGATGATTTTCTTTGGAAGCTAATAAAATGACAGGTGAGGTGTTTTTTTGTTTTTTAAACCAGTGATGGTTTTAAAATAACAGGCAAAACACACAAGTATAAAAAGTTTTTTTTTTTTTTTTTCTTCATGATGTTCTTTTTTGTGTAAAAAGAAGCAGTGTGGGAGTCAGAGCGGTGATCAGGTGCTTTCCTGAGATGAAAATGTCCCGCACATAAAGAACAATTTACTGTGCACAAGTTCATAGAAAAAGACAGCAGTGCACACTACCGATAACTCAAAGTATGGCTCTAACACATTCTGTGGCTTTTGTTTTCAAGACACGGGTGCTGTGGTGGGCACTGAAGTGCACGGTGGGAATCACATGGCTTTATGCAAAGTCACTGTGGTGAATGAGAGAGGAGTGGGGTGGTGAATGCATCACTGACTGTTTTCCTCTCTTTGCCACTGGGGCCCATCATCCCCCAGGCTGCCACTCTGTGCAACCCGAGACTCTGAAGCTTCTCCACCAAGTTCCAGCTAAAAATGTTCCTTCGTCCCTGTGTGTGTGAGGAGGAGCCGCCTCCTTTGTCCGATACTGTGGAAGATGAAGTTTTTCCGCTGTGGGTGTGGCGCAGGTTGTGATGGGGGTGACGAGAGGCTGAGATGCCGCGCTCTTGCAGCAGCTGCAGGAGTCCCAGTGATGAAGCACTTACATTTGTGACAGCGGTCCGACCTCCCTGACCTAAGTCCGGGTGGGAGTGCGTTGAAGTGCTCACGTGCTCACGGTCCCGAGAAGATGGCAGGCCGAAAGAGTGAATGCTACAAAAAAGAAAAAAAAAAAGAAAGAAAAACTATTAAAACCAAACATTACACAACAGCTGCTTTTACAAGTACATGCATATTCATATAAAACTACTGAAAAAAAAAAGACATCATCAAAAGTTTTGGTTAGTTTAACACATCAACACTAAAACATGGAGAAACATGATGTTAATATCCCAGTGATGAGGAAAAGAGATCTGGTGGTTTGCATGAAAGGAAACCTAGTAAGGGGAAGACATGTTAGAAAAAAATAGAGTAACAAACCCAGATGTGAGGAGTCAAAACAAGTGAGAGCAGACATTACACCATGAAGCACAGCATTAGCTGCCATTCATAATGGCTCTTTTCTAGACTTATTGATCACTCAATCCATGCACAGAGTGGGGACTGGAGGTGCTGGAGATCATGCCTCTGTCGTTAATATTAAAGACACCAATCAAGCATTCAGAGTGTGTATATATAACACCAGGCTCTTACTTTTCCCTGAAGGCTCCTTCTAGAGTTGGAGAAAGAGCCTTGACAGACGTTTTCTGCCATTGAGAGGGTACAGAATGGAAGTTAAGAAAGACAGAGCAACATATCTTTAATATGTAATATCCACACTTGTGTAAAGTGGACCTATTGTGCTCATTTTCAGTTCCGCATTTTTATTCTTGGAGTCTACTCCAGTAGCTTTGAATGAGCCGTTTTAGTTGGTCTGGCTTTAAGGCCACCTTCACTTTATGGCAGCTTTTTTCTGATTGGCTGACCCTTGCAAACAGAAGATTTGAAAAGCAGGTGGGTGGGGCTTTAACAGCTATGTGCCTGGGATGGCCATGTTAAGGATATCCCCTTCTTCTTTGACATCATAAAGAGCACATACATTGACATCATGATGTGAAACTTTGCCCATGTCTAGTATTGGATCCACCAGTTCACAAAATAAGTATTAGGTCCACTTTAATGAAGGTGACACTGAAAAAAAGTTATGGGTTAGTCCTTGATTTTGTTTAAAAGCAGCAACTCAGGTCCATCACATTAATACAAAACTCACATTGTCTAAGCAGTATTTACCGTCGTCGTGGCTGTGAAAAAAAAAACACTAAGGAAACACAAAATACCCCAGTAGCAGTATGTAAAAAATTCTTACCTAGTGGAGAAGGAGGGGATGAGTAGGGAGGGTTGAAGGACTTGGCAGGTAGTGATGGTATGTGTGGGAGGGGTCTGAGGGAGGTTGGGACCTGATGAGGAGACTGAGGTTATGGAGGGAAAAGGGTACATTATACTACACGTATAGGAAAGTAAACATCTAAAAGAAAAAAACAAAATAATATTACAGGGAAAGGCAGCTCTCTTCAGTAATGAGGAGATATGCGCATCAGTAAGCATGTCATCTGGAAGGGAGTAGAAATGACACAAGTAACTGTGTGTAGTGTGTTGTACCTATGCCGTGAGCTCCAGAGAGCTGTGACAGGTCGGGCTCGTCCTCCTCCAGGTCGTTTAAGCTGTAGACGTGCTGTATGTCGACCTCAAGCTCCCTGAAGTCTTTTGTTAGGACGCCCGGGCGTGGATGCAGGATACCTCCCAGGTTTGGTTTCGCCAGCTGCTGCCACTGGTGCAGAGTCACTGAGCCTGAAGAGGAGCGTCAGAAGGGACTGCCATTGAAGTGTGTAGTAACACAGTGTCGATACATGACAAATACTGCATCTTTTTTAATTCTCAAAGCAGGGCAGCTTTTTATCTGTGATATTTACTACACAGGCTAAGGTCAAAATCATCATCTTCTGTCTTGTTTTAGACTCCATAAATGCTGGAACAGGTTGGAACACATGATGAGACACAGTTTAAAACTGAAAGATTTACCTTCCAGAGGTTTGACAATCTGCAGGCGGTCAGGCAGGTAGGACCTGGATACTCCAGAGGAGCCACAGGAGTGTCGTGAGCTACCATTGGAGTAGTTGGTGCCTGTGGACGCTGCTGGGCTGGAGGCCAGGCTGTCATTTGGTGTCAGGAAGCCACTGGAGCCCTCACCTTCCTCGCTGTCTGCTGCCAAGGCACGGAGTTTACGTTCGCGCTCCACATCGAAGAAAGGCCTCTCAGAAGAATGGTTCTGCTGGCGGACTGAGAGGTTGCGCAAGGCAGTTTCAAGGTCCTGGCCTCCTGGTGTGCCTGGTTGACCCAGACGTTTTGGCCCACTAACACTATAGGGGAAAGATGAACAACATTATTCTAAAGTCAACATCCTAAAGCTTTGAAAAAACACCAGTTCTCTCATATTGTATTACAAAAAGTTTGTGTAAAATCTTTAGACATTATTGTGGCATCTGATATCTAATCTAACCTGCTGTCTTCTTTCTGAGCATGACTGGAGCTCGGCTTATCTTCCAAGGTAAGGCTGGCATTATCAGAGCCATAGTAGCTGGTCCGAGGGGTGCTGTTAGAACTGGAACGTGCAGACACTGGGCTGGAGCCTGGCACACCCGGTGAGTGGCATTGAGACCGCAGCCTTACAGCCTTGTTCACCACTTTCACTGTTTCAAAGACACGCCAGGGGTGATTCCTGCCAGGAGAAACAGCACAAGGTACAAGGTGAGTGTGTCTCTCACTTAAACCATTCACAGTCAGCACTGACCCCACAAAAAAAAAAAAAAAAAAAAAAAAAAAAAAAATATATATATATATATATATATATATATATATATATATATATATATATATATATATATATATATATATATATTCAGAATGGCAAGCCAAATGCAAAAAAAGTTTTACATAAGCCACAGAAACAAGGAAAATGTATAAAATGTAATGTTTTTAAAAGCAACAAAAAAGGTATTATCAACATTTCATAGTCAGAAACAAGAAGAAAAGCACTTTTAAAATAACAGAGTTGTTCTGTAGACAAATTATGTAGCAGTAACAAAACAGGTTTCTTGCTACGTCTCATTTATCAGCGTCTGCTTCCTGTCTCCAAATGTTTTATTACAATAACAAAACATGTAGCACACGCCTGTGTTTGGAGACTGTTAACAAAAGAAACTACCACGAATCTATGGAAGCTTGTTTCTGCCACTGAAAAATTATTATTATTTATTTTTTTTTTTTTTGCTATCCATAATTTAAAACATAAGTCAAAATTTTGAGTTACTTTCTCAAAATTTCAAGTTAAGAATCTCAAAATTTTGAGATAATTAACTTGAAAAAAATTTTTTTTAAGTGATGGAGACAAGATTCCATAGGATGCAGTGTATTGTACTGATAATATTATCACTTTCAAATGATGTATGACATTATTATTTGATATTATTTGCTGCAGCTATCAATTATTTTAGCAATCGAGTATTCTATCGATTATTCTATTGGTTAATCAAGTAATCGGATAAGAAATATTTTTGTCTTATTAATGATCAATAACAAATATACAAAGGAGAAAAAGCACAGGTCTTTTTAAATGAACTGCTCATTGTTTCCATTTTAGAAACTGCAGTGTTTTTAATAGTTTAACTGCACACAACATCTGTCAAAAAACTAAACCCTTTCAATTTATTTATCTGCCATATTAACATTTTCTTAAATGCAAAAATAAATAATCACAAGTGCAATAATGTCAAGTACAGTAAGGTATACAACTTTAACCAATAAAATAGCCTTCTTGGAAGGCTTTCTTACATCAGCAGGAAGCAAAAAAAAAAGTTATGACAGTATTGTATCCCCTGGATTTGGTAAATTTGGTGTATGTGTGTGTGTGTGTGTGTGTGTGTGTGTGTGTGTGTGTGTGTGTGTGTGTGTGTGTGTGTGCTGGTGAATGAGTTAGAAGAAGAAGAAACAGCCTTTATTGTCCCACAGAGGGGAAATTTGGGTGTAACAGCAGCCGCAGTTATTATAAATATAAATAAAAATATAATAATTTACACTATTAAGAAAAGAATATATATATATATATATATATATATATATATATATATATATATATATATATAAAAAATCAACAAACAATATTAACCTTAATACTACTAATAATAACACTATATACAATGTACATGATGTGCCTGTGTGTTGAACCTTAACAGGCCGGACTATTTACAGTATATTATATATTATCCTACATTGTGTAGGTTATTGTGGTTTTTGTTGGGAGCAGTGATGGTTATAAAGTCTTACAGCTGCTGGGAGGAAGGATCTGCGGTAACGCTCCTTTGTGCATTTAGGATGCAGCAGTCTGTCACTGAAGGAGCTCTCCAGCTCAGCAACAGTTTCATGCATGGGATGGGAGACCTTGTCCATCAGTGATGTTATTTTGTTCAGAGTCCTTCTGTCTCCCACCACCTGCACTGAGTCGAGAGGACATCCTAGGACAGAGCTGGCTTTCCTGATGAGCTTGTCTATCCTCTTCCTCTCAGCTGTAGACAAGCTGCTCCTCCAACATACTGCTGCATAGAAGATGGCTGATGCCACTACAGAGTCATAGAAGGTCTTCAGTAGTGTCCCCTGCACTCCAAAAGACCTCAGCCTTCTCAGCAGGTAGAGTCTGCTCTGACCCTTCCTGTAGAGCGCGTCAGTGTTATGAGTCCAGTCCAGTTTATTGTTTAGGTGAACACCCAGGTACTTATAAGAGTCCACTATCTCAATGTCCACTCCCTGGATGTTCACCGGTGTCCGTGTGGTGGGTCTGCGCCTGCGGAAATCCACCACCAGCTCCTTGGTTTTAGCGGCGTTGATCAGGAGGTGGTTCCGCTGGCACCAGTCCACAAAGTCCTGAGTCCACTGTCTGTACTCTGAGTCATCCTCACCTGTGATGAGGCCAACTATGGCAGAGTCGTCAGAGAACTTCTGCAGATGGCAGCGTGGGGAGTTGATGGAGAAGTCTGCAGTGTAGAGGGTGAAGAGGAACGGTGCCAGCACAGTTCCCTGTGGGGCCCCCGTACTGCAGACCAGCCTGTCAGAGACACAGCCCTGTGTCCTCACGTACTGTGGGCGGTCAGTGAGGTAGTCCAGTATCCACTCGGAGATGTGGTGGTCCACTCCTGACAGTTCCAGCTTGTCTCTCAGAAGTCCTGGCTGGATGGTGTTAAAAGCACTGGAGAAATCAAAGAACATGATCCTCACAGTGCTTCCAGGCTTCTCCAGGTGGGTCAGAGCTCGGTGCAGGAGGTAGATGATGGCGTCATCCACCCCGATGCCAGGCCGGTAGGCGAACTGCAGCGGGTCCAACGAAGACGACACCATGAGGCGTAGATGGTTGAGGACCAGCCTCTTGAGGGTCTTCATTAGATGCGATGTCAGGGCTACCGGCCTGTAGCTGCTAAGATCCTTTGGATGTTTGGTCTTTGGTACCGGTACCACACAGGAGGTCTTCCACAGTTGTGGTACTTTTCCCAGCTTCAAGCTCAGGTTGAACATGTATCCCATGATGCCACACAGCTGATCTGCGCAGCACCTCAGGAGCCTGGAGCTGATGCCGTCTGGACCAGCAGCCTTTCGCACCTTGATTTTACGTAGCTCCTTCCTCACATGATGAGTTGAGAGGGACAAGATGGAGGTGGGGGATGGGGGTTGTAAGATGGAGTCCTCAGAAGTGAAGGGGGTGGGTGATGGCTGAGAGCTGAGAGGTGTGAGGTCCCAAGAAGAAGAAAGGTTGGCAGTCATTAAAGATGGTGGGGCTGACAGCAGGGGGGACTGGGCTGGGGGAGGGGTGGGTGGCTGGTCAAACCTGTTAAAGAACTGGTTCAGGTTGTTCACCCACTCTAAGTCTCCCACAACCCTAGGGCTTGGTTTGTGGCCTGAAATTGAGTTCAAACTCCTCCAAACCCCACTGATGTTGGTCTGCTGTAGCTGGTCCACCATCTTCTTCCTGTAGATGTTTTTTCCATCCCTGATTTTCCTTCTCAGATCCTTCTGCACGGCTCTCAGCTCCTCCTTATTTCCTGATCTAAAGGCTCTCTTCTTCTCCTTCAGGAGAGCCTTTATTTCAGAGTTGATCCAGGGTTTGTCGTTTGAAAAACACCGTACCCTCCTGGTGGGCACAGTGTTTTCCACGCAGAAATTGATGTAATCAGTGATGCAGTCCGTGATGCTGTCGATGTCCTCCCCATGAGGGGCACAAAGCTCTTCCCACACAGTGGAGCTAAAGCAGTCTCTCAGAGCTTCTTCAGTCTCCTCAGACCATTTCTTCACTGTGTGTGTCACAACTGGTTCTCTGTGTACCAAGGGTTTGTACACAGGCTGGAGATGAACCAGGTTGTGATCTGAGCCCCCCAGGGGAGGCAGAGGTGATGAGCTGTATGCCTCCTTGATGTTGGCATACAGTAGATCCAGTGTGTTGGTATTCCTGGTGTGGCAGGTGACATACTGGGTGAAGGTGGGGAGAGTGGAGGACAGGGAGACGCGGTTAAAGTCCCCTGAGATCAGAAAGAGGGCCTGTGGGTGCTGTGTTTGGAGTCTGCTGGTAGTAGCATGGAGGACATCGCAGGCTGCAGCAGCGTTAGCAGAGGGCGGCACATACACAGTTATCACAATAACATGTGAAAACTCCCGAGGAAGATAGTACGGCCTCATGCTAACAGCGAGCAGTTCAATGTCCTTACTGCAGAGCGTCTCTTTGATGGTTAGATGTCTGGAGTTGCACCATCTATCGTTCACAAACACAGCCAGACCCCCGCCCCTCTTCTTACCACTCTCCTTGGTTCTGTCGGCACGGATCAAATGAAAGCCGTCCATGTTTATGTGTGAGTCCGGGGTTAGCTCGGTTAGCCACGTCTCCGTCAGGCACATGAGGCTACTCTCCCGGTAGCTCCTTTGATGTCGCGTTAGCGCCGCCAGCTCGTCCACTTTGTTGGGAAGAGATCTCACGTTTCCCATGATGATGGACGGGATGACGGGCCTGTACCTTCTCCTCTGGCAACGACGACCTATGCCCGCACGTCTCCCGCGTCTCTTCCTTCTCAGTTCGCGGGGAATATCAAGTCGTTCTGCAGGAGTAGGCACAGCGGAGCTCCCGATGGAGATCAGCTGGTCCCGAGAGTAAACAATAGGAGCGTGGCCCCTCTCGCAGTCTCCAAACATAAACACCATAAAAAGGGTAAAAAACAAAGTTTTCCAGAAAAAAGTCTGCTCCATCATGAGGAAAAAGAGCAGAAGATACAGAAACACAAAAACACATCTAATACTAAACAAAATGAGAAAAAACACGGAATGAGTGCGGAGCTGCTGAAACTGGCTGCCTGCTCGCGCTGCGCCGGAAGAAGTATAAGTTATTATGTATGTCTGTAAGCCCTTAATCAAGAAAAGGGAGCATATCAACATTTTCATAAGTGGGGTTTTCTCTGTGCTTTGATGCAACATTTCCTGCTGTTCTGATGGTGTACATGTTAAAAAATTATGTTAATAATTAAGGTAAATAATAATTCAGTGTCCCACCCAACAGCCCCAGGTCAGTGGCTCAGAGATTTACTGGCCCATGTATATTTTTACAGGCCTACAGAGAGAGAAAAGAGAAAAAAAAAAAGAAAAAGCTTTTTAGATTTTAAATATTAACTTTTTTATTTATATTTTCTAAATCTATAATCTATTAATCTGAATCCACAAGATAATGTTTCTAAAGCCTTGAAATGATTATGGTCTAGGACACCCCATGTCACCCTTTAGATTCACCGCTGCTTGTTGCAGGTATCACTGAGACAGAAAGCGGGACGGCTGCCAACAGCCTTCAGCTGCCTGATTTATAGATCCCATCAGATTAAGTTAAAGACTCATCTGTATAATTTATTTCAACTTCTGTAGCTTTACTGTAGGTTTTTCACTGTGTAAAATAAACGGTTTGGAGCAGCTACAAAGTTTGCTTTTCTTCACCTTAGAGCCTGTTGAACAGCTGGTTTGATGAAGGACTCCCACCAGTTGTTTCCCAGTAAAGGTTTTAATGGTGAGATTACAGGAACAAGCGCTGCTGTTTTGGACGCTTGAAGAGTGTCGTCTTTCACCCCACCTGAGCTCACTGTCTCGGTAATGGCTCGGCCTCTGCGCTTCGCCGTGTGTGTAGACAGACACTGCGGCTGTTGGCCTACACGGGCTTAATGTTGTAATACTTTTTATTCACACACATGCTCCTTGATACGCTTCTATTGCAGATCTACAGGGGTTGGACAATGAAACTGAAACACCTGGTTTTAGACCACAATAATTTATTAGTATGGTGTAGGGCCTCCTTTTGCGGCCAATACAGTGTCAGTTCGTCTTGGGGATGACATATACAAGTCCTGCACAGTGGTCAGAGGGATTTTAAGCCATTCTTCTTGCAGGATAGTGGCCAGGTCACGACGTGATGCTGGTGAAGGAAAACGTTTCCTGACTCGGTCCTCCAAAACACCCCAAAGTAGCTCAGTAATATTTAGATCTGGTGACTGTGCAGGCCATTGGAGATGTTCAACTTCACTTTCATGTTCATCAAACCAATCTTTCACCAGTCTTGCTGTGTGTATTGGTGCATTGTCATCCTGATACACGGCACCGCCTTCAGGATACAATGTTTGAACCATTGGATGCACATGGTCCTCCAGAATGGTTCGGTAGTCCTTGGCAGTGACGTGCCCATCTAGCACAAGTATTGGGCCAAGGGAATGCCATGATATGGCAGCCCAAACCATCACTGATCCACCCCCATGCTTCACTCTGGGCATGCAGCAGTCTGGGTGGTACGCTTCTTTGGGGCTTCTCCACACCGTAACTCTCCCAGATGTGGGGAAAACAGTAAAGGTGGACTCATCAGAGAACAATACATGTTTCACATTGTCCACAGCCCAAGATTTGCGCTCCTTGCACCATTGAAACTGACGTTTGGCATTGGCACGAGTGACCAAAGGTTTGGCTATAGCAGCCCGGCCGTGTATATTGACCCTGTGGAGCTCCCGAAGGACAGTTTTGGTGGAAACAGGAGAGTTGAGGTGCACATTTAATTCTGCCGTGATTTGGGGAGTTTTATGTTTTTTGGATACAATCCGGGTTAGCACCCGAACATCCCTTTCAGACAGCTTCCTCTTGCGTCCACAGTTAATCCTGTTAGATGTGGTTCGTCCTTCTTGGTGGTATGCTGACATTACCCTGGATACCGTGGCTCTTGATACATCACAAAGACTTGCTGTCTTGGTCACAGATGCGCCAGCAAGACGTGCACCAACAATTTGTCCTCTTTTGAACTCTGGTATGTCACCCATAATGTTGTGTGCATTGCAATATTTTGAGCAAAACTGTGCTCTTACCCTGCTAATTGGACATTCACACTCTGCTCTTACTGGTGCAATGTGCAATTAATGAAGATTGGCCACCAGGCTGGTCCAATTTAGCCATGAAACCTCCCACACTAAAATGACAGGTGTTTCAGTTTCATTGTCCAACCCCTGTATTTTCAGCCACAAATGTGGGTGAAATGCTCACCTTACACGATGACACCTGAGCAGTAGAGATTTGTGGATTAAATGAAGCATCAAAGCAAAAAAAAATTTGGATCGGGGATTTTTCATAATTGAGTTTTTCGATGAATCATTGCAGCCCAGCAAATTACACTTGTTTTGGTGGAAGACTAAGATACGCTGCTATAAGTCAAGAAATTCTTGATAAATGATCAAACTTAAACCAGCTTCTCCAAAAGATCCTTCTCCTCAGTTTAATGTGCTTATCTACTGTTTACTGTTCATTACTATTTCAAATTCTGGTTTGCTTTGTTGAACATTTTACTTGTTATATGTTGTGGTTGTTGTTCTTTTTATTAGTAGTATATTACCTTCTATAACAAAAGATTTTTCCAAATATGGGACAACTAAATAAAGCATATTCATCCTTTTACTGTTACAATTTGCTCATTATTGTCATATTTTTCTCCAAGCTACAAAACATTTGCTGTCATTGTGTTATTGTTAGTTTCATTTTAGCTCAACATTACTTCTAATATTTCTATTTTTAAGAGCTGCAGCTGCAGATACCACAGCTCTTCAGCCATAAGTTGGCCTTAAAGAAAACCAATCTGAGCCACAGAAAGGGAGAGATTTGTACATCCAATCAGACATATACACAGGAAATTTAAGAGGAATTATATCTACACAAGAAATTATATTAACAGACTAGAGGGTGTTTTGAAAGCTTAATACCATGATTGCAATAAGCCTGAAAGAAGACGCACAAAGATCATTTTGCCTTGGTGCAAGGCCACATTCTCAACTCTTATTAACTTCCAGATTTTCACAGACTGATTAAAACATATTTGTGTTGGTTTTTTTTTTTTTTTTTCCCCCAATACGCTTCATTAACACCACAGAAATAAAACTGATACTATTTTGTAATCAAGTACTGGTCCACTCTTTATTCCTGACACTGTCTAACATCTTTGAAAAGCATTAAGTATTAAACATCAAACTAACTTTAAGCATTAATTCAACGACAGTAAATTAAGAATGAATGTCGAGTGGCTTCATTACACACGACTGAGCATGACTTTGATAAAGTTTCTTTGAACAGAAAACGTCACAAAAACTAAGTCGAATGAAGTGTGTTCATCTCTGAAATCCAAATGATAACAATGAGCATCTAAAAAATTACTACACAAAAATACCTTCTAATACACATGTAACACACTAAACCTTACTACAAATTTTCATGCTGATACAGTTTTTCAAACATGTATTAAAAAAGACAGTCATTATTCTTCCTGCTGTTTTTTTTTTTCCATTGTGAGGAATGTGCTGGGTTTTTTTTTGTTTTTTTCCCCCCACAGTGAGGAATGTGTCTAATAAAGGCTAAGCTGCCTTTCAATCGCTATAAAAGAGGATGATGTTTCAGTTTAAGACGTAATAAGAGCAAAGTGTGGAAATACCAATTTAAGCACTTCAGGCATAAAGGTAATTGTCCTGGTGCTGAACCTGTTTAATTCAGTCACTTTAATTATCTAAACTCTGAGCAGCTGTAGAAGGTAATCCTTTTGAAACAGGAACATAAGATTATAACAATTTCTCAGCATTCGCAGTACAAACGGATCAATCTATAACCAGAAAAAGTGGATAAGGATTTTGAGATGTGCATGTAAGCAAAACAGTCACAAAGGATTCAGGTCACAGACTCACTTGTACTCTGAGGGAGCCGGGGTGTCCAGGCCTTTGCGGAAAGTGCCTTCAATCTCTGCTGCCAGAGAGTCCATGGGGAGCACTGAGGCCAGTGAAGTATACCGCTGCACCGTGCTGTTCGGCAGGCTCTTGTTTCGAAGATTTTTAATGTCCTCTCGGGCTTCGCGGAGCATGTCCTCACACTCCGAGTACTTGTCCTGCAAGTCCTTGAGCTACAGACAGGCAGTGACAAATCAGTCAAATACAAGAGGACTTGAGTTAAGCTTCTGCACATCCACAGAAAGGTGTCTGCATGTAAAGAAGAATTTGATAATAAACCACCAGGAGGGTCTCAAAATCTATTTATCTGAGGCTGAAAATGGGTTTCTGTAAACACCTCAAACTCTGCATCTGAGCTCATGAAATCATTTTAATCCAACTTCAAATAAGATGCTGAAGATTATAAAGTGAGTCCCTTACCTCGGATTTCAGTTTTTGCTGGCTCTCACGGGAGGCACTCAGCTGTTGGTTCAACTCCTCGTTCTCATGAGTGAGCTAGAGGGAAAGAAAACAGATTTAAGGAGGTTTAAGGACAAGTATTATAATATGACCTATAACAAAAATCGTGTGCATGCGTGAGCCTCTCACCCCTTTGCAGCGGGCCTGCAGGTCAACGATCTGAGCGAGCAGCGAGCTGATCTCCTCCTGCTGTCTGAGGCAATCCTCCACTTTCCGTGCTAGCTCTTCCGACAAGTCAACCACCTGCTTATTGGCGGACGCTGAAACACACGAGTCCCATAAATGTCCTTGTGCTTGAGTTATAATTACTAATTACTTCATTGACTGAAACAGGAGTGTAACACTTACAGAGCTCGTCCACACACACCATCATCAGCTCCTGTTCTTGCTCCTCATAGTTTGCCGTCTCTGTTGAGAGTTCAGTGGCCTGCAGAAATAATGCCACATATCTTATTAATAATCAATTATGATGTGATACTGAACTGCAGTGGTGAAAGTTTGTGTGCACTGTGCAGTGAACAAAGAAACGTTACATACTCTACTATAAATAAAGTCAAACACATAACCATAAAGAGTAAAAGAATTATTGATTATATGTCAGGAAATTTTCTTTAATTTCAAAGTTGCAAATGTTGCTGTATACCTCTAATCTGAGTTTGCGGTTCTCCTCCTCTAAACTTTTCAGTTTCTGCTGCAGGAAGTCATAGTGGATGAAGTTGCTCAGTGAACTGGATGACTCATTCCTTTTAATGCTAGATAAAGACAGAAATGCATCTATGTTAAATAAAATCCAAGTTTTTAAAAGAAATTATAAGAAAAGTGAAGAAAAAAGTGATCAAGTATGAAGCACTGTATAGACAGTCAACAATTTTTTTAACTGGGTATAATTAACACCCTCAGAAAGTATAAACATAGATCCCTGCAATGAATGTACATTAACAGAGAACAATAATACACAGTAATAATGATTAACTGCTGATGGGGAGGGTTTTACTAGCTGGAGACAGTGAGAGGATCAGTAGGGATGTTCTGGCGTATGCATAAGCTCGAGCTAGTGAGCAACAGTATGAAACAAAATCCTTTACAGGGGACATTCACCATCATAAACATTGAGGGAACCGTTGTTGGTACCGCTAAATTATAGCAGGAAGTTCACTTAAACTACTTTGTGAAAGCACTTTGGAGCATAAATTACAGTTTTTTCCTTAAAGATGAAAGTATGAAATACATCTATATTCATCTATATATCTATATCTGATCTATATATCTATAACAGGAAACATGTGCTCGATGTGTTCTTAACAAACAAGAGGACTATGTTCTGGTGCAACAAATCTTACTTATGTTTAAAGTAAGACTTATAAACAATATACAAACCTTCATTTCTAAATGAACTAATACAAACACCATATGTTTTCATTCTACTGAACAATTTGCCAGCAGTTCATCATCATTCATCAGCCCCTGTGTATTACACTTTATATGCATGCATGTTTGTCTACTCACGGCGACTGTGACTGAGCGTTTTCGATCTCCTCAGTGCTTGCATAGAACTGAAGGAGGTCATCTCGCATCGAGAGCTCATGGCGCAGTTGAGCAATCTAGAAAACAAGTCACGACCACTTCAGCTCAGGATGCTGTGACACAATAAAGATCCAATATTTTGCTCTGACTGTACAGGTGTGTATCATGAGGTTTTCTTTTTACCTCCTCCTTTGCAATTTCAAGCTGTTCATCCAGCATTTCATTGCGTGATGTTAGTTCTTGGTTTTGCTTCAGAAGGGACTGCCCAATCCGTGCTGCTAATTCCAGATCTCGCTCTTTCTGGAAAGTCATAAACAAATAAATAAACAAACAGAAGTATGTTTATATTTTTTACTGTTTTGATTACGTAAATGCAGTTTAAATCAGAAAGTTTAAATCCGTTGTGAGACCAAAATGTATCTACTATATTTATCAAATAGGACTGAAAGGGGGGGAAAAAACTACAGGAAATGGTCACAAACAGTGATGATCTGTGAGGCAGATTATTTTAATCCTCTTAAATCCCATTCATCTGCTGTGCGTCTCTCTCTTACCTCCTCCAGCAGGTGGGTGACTGCCTTAATATCATGATATGTCTTGGTGACCTGGCCAACTCTGTCTGATGACAACACTGAGGGAGGGAGGAGAGAGGGATTTGATGAATGGAGAAAGAGACAACTGTAGATGGCAATGGAAGGGCAATGCAACAAATTAACCATGCTAACAACAGGACGGGTTAAGTTTATCTAGACAACTCGATAGCTTTTGTCACTTTGATCTATTGCTATTTCTACTTTACAAATACCTTTAATAAGTTATGCAATATTATGCTGGCCAGACAATTCTTGCCCGATACTGTTAAATCCCTTTCCTTTTGATTTTCTACTCAAAGTTGCTGTTTTTGGTTTGCAACTTCAAGTCTAAAGACCATAACATCTTCACATGGTCAGCCACATACTGATCCTCTTAGCTTGATCCTTTTTAGCCCAGATAAGACACCACTAAAGACCTCGTTCTCCTGGATACCAATATAGGTCTATGTGTTGGAACTACACGTAGGCCTATATTGGTAACCAGGAAAGGATAATGCTGACTGGCTATTGACCTATAACATTTGTTTACATCCTGTAGAAAAGTGGACATAAACAAGAAAAGTCAATAAGGATTAATTAGTCAGTGGTTTGGGACAGTTCAGACAGATTTTAAATTAAAGTCATTCAGGTAATAAACATTTCTAATTTGCTACCATTTTAAGTTTCAACAGGTCATTTTTTCAGACACTGACTAATAAGTACAATATTGTGGTTTCACTTTATGTATTTCTTTGTAATAATGCCTGCAACTGTAGGTATTGTTTCATGGTACTCCTCATTTGTGTAAAATGCAAATATACAATCTTTTAGAATCTGCTTACAGATGTGCAGACAGTGGCTAGATTAGCCTGTGATTCTGTGAATGACACCACATACAGCATTTCTAAACCAAAATCAGTTACATAATCTTACTTCAAAAGAAAGCTTAGCTAAAGAGATGGGAAGCCGCCATAGATTAATTAGACTGAGGTCCTGAATTTGGCCTACAAACACAGTGATTGGATAGCTGTATCAGTGTCTAATCAGCCTAATGGAAGGAACCCAACCTCATTGTGGACTGTACTGTAGCAATCTGTACAAGTACTTTGCTAAGCAGATTAAAGAAAAAATTAAAACTTTATAATTTTGTTGAACATTTCTCAAGCACAGAAATGGACGTCATGTGTCAAAGCCATAAAGTTGATTCTAGGGCGCAGAGATGACAAATGATGCTTAGCACCCTCTGAATTTAATGCTCACTCTTGGCTATGTAACAGGTCAGCTGGCAGGATAGTATGTTTCTCTCAAGGACACTGCAGCAGGACAAAAGCACTCCACTGAATGATAAATCTAGCACTGTTGGTTAAGCCTGCATCCGAAAAGCCAGGGCAGACAGTGCCTTGTTTTCTAATGGCTTGTATTAAATTCCAATATCTTTAAAACATGAATAAAATCAAACACGTGTGTGTTAAAAAAAAAATCCTGAAAATTAATCTGCTAATGAAAATAATTCAGTGTTCAACGACAGACTTCAAGGTCAATAATACTCCAAACAGGAAAGTAAACTACAAATCAGCACAGTGATGCAAGTCTCCTTGAGCGCTAAACGGCTAAAAGTGTAATGATCACAATGCAGTCTATAAATTAAAAAGGTTAATCAGATAATAGTTTAACTTCCTTAAATCCTATTGTCCTGAAGGTGCAGCACCTGTGCTAAAAGCAAAGTGTGCAGCAGGACTGCTGACAGGTGCACACTTTCATTCACACTCGTCTAAAATAAGATCCAGTCATTCACGTTAAACCAGCAAGAAACAGAGCTCCGCTTTACATTTTATTATCTCATATCAGTGGCTACAGGAACATTAAAGTGAAGTAAGACTGCTGTGTATTAATACACCCCCTTCAAGTCTCACTAGCCAAAAAACCTGATTTATTTCCTCTTAACCCAGCTGCTATAGCACAAAGCAGATCAAGGGAAGAGGTTCCACTGTGCCAGCTAGAAGGTTTTGGGGTCTAGGCTGAGCTAAATCCAGGCAAGTACAATGAAGTGCTAGTCTAATACTGTTCCTTAATGACTTAGGTACACTTATGACGTCTGTTAAGTCGTGGGGATCAGACAAATGTGGATGAGCTCCAGGAATAACATTCACAGTGATCATTGATCTCTATTGTTCTGAAGGATATTTGTTCTGACCATTTGACAAGACTGGCAGGAGCAAATATTTGCCTCGCAGCACTTCCTAATGTACATTTTTAATGCAGTTTAAACATGTCAACAACTTGAGTTAGAATATAGGTCACTAAAAAGAAATATATGGACTTACATTTGTGGATAACATTTGGACTGCACCCTTCATTGTTTCAGTATCTAATGTGATAAACACACCCACACAACATGCAGCACAAGCCAGAAAAACAGCTGTAAATGCACATAAAGTGCCCATGTCACTGGTGCCACCCACATGCCCACTTGGATAAGAAAACTCTATATGCATTCATTTATAAAATACTGCAAGAATTTTAAATTTGTACTGGCATGCAAAGCAAGGAAATGCCCTCAAATTATATTGTAAAACTTCCCTGTTTGGCATATATCAGTTTAAATTGGCATATTTAAATGCACTAATCACACTTAGGAAAAAGCGAAGACTCCTGACATTGCAGGACTGGAATTTGGGCAACAGCACAATTAATGCACTTGCAGTTTTTGTTCCTCAAAAGCAAAACTCATTTAACACCAGTCATTCATAAAATGACCCAATGGGGGGTTTTTTTTGTTCGAGTTTTTTTTGTTTTGTTTTTTTTGCAGGAGGAAGAAAATCTGTAAAACATATATACTGTAACATTGCACTCATACAATAAAAAACAGCCTTAAACAAAAAAAAAAAACACAAATTGAAGTTGCTGCCAATTATCACTGCTTATATGTATGAACGTCTTGGTTATGCTGCTGCAGCATGCGTGGAGGTGCAGTGACCTTCATAACACTAAGCGGCAACATTGAAACTGAACATATTTACTAAACTTTACACCTTTTGGTGCACTTTAATTTTGAACTAAAGCTTTTAGCAAGGCTGCAAAAAACAAGCTTTTATTGAAGGTTAATCTTCATTTGCATGATGTATCCTCAGTGACATAACTGCCCTCTGCAGTATATGCAGCACACCATTAAATATTAAAGTGCTTAGATAACAGGGACTGTGACAACGCAATGTACCACAAAGTACACCACAAATCTCTGACGTGCACTTGACCTTTCCCCTTTTACTCTTTACTTCTACATTTTCTTAATTCTATTTTCTAAGCGTGGGCTCTGCAGAACAGGATCAATACAGTCTGATGCCCACCTGCCTTTTCCTGCTCACTGTCACATTATGCACATCTCACCTTGTGTCACCTCCCTGCAAAGGTTGTCGTTGTTGTTATTGTTATTGCTGTTGTGGCATATGTTCTCCTCCACTATTTCATCCACACGACTGGAAGTGCTCCTCTCCTCTTCTTCTCCCTCAGATGCTGAGGAGCTCCACACTTCCATGGTGATGGAAGAAAAACTGCTCTCTGCATCTCCGTCCATGGGTAAAATCCCTCTTTCTACTGCTTCTACTGTCTGTCAGCTGTTCTGTGACACACCATTTGTGTCTCTGGCATGAATCTGCTGGTGTGTGTGTGTAGGGGAAGAACGATATCAACTAGGCTACGTGAGTGAGTGTATACGCCTCTATTTGTGTGTGCATGAGAATCTGAGCTGCTTGGTGTTAATATATAATCCCTCAGACTGTAAGGGCCATCTGTCGTCACGCCTGCCTGCCTTCACCTGGCCACGTTGGACTACCGGGTAAGAAAAGAAGGGAAGAAGAGGAGGAGGGATAAAGGAAGCATCAAAGTCTAAATGGCAAGCCAAAAAAAAAAATTATATTAATCATGGTCAGCAATTATTAAAATACATGAGTGGTAAATGACTACAACAGAAAATAATTCTGGTTAGGGGATCTGATGCAGTTTAAGGGGATGCTGCACAAAGCCCACCCACCCCTGTAAATTGAGAGAGATGGTTGCTTCCACCCATGCAGTGACTGGTCTAATTCTTCTCACATACGCAATACCAGCTACAGAGAGGGGCTCTGCGTAATACTGGTGCAGGCAGAGCCACACCCACCCGACAGGGGTCTGATGGAGGCGGTAACCCCTAAATTTAAATACTGAGAATATGTTTACACAGATGAGAATCTAAAGTAATTATTTTCCTTGGGACAATCTTTAATAAAAATACTACAGATATTATGAGTGTTGACGATCCACAGTGATTCTACAATCCCTCATAATATTCACTGTCCAGTTTGTCCAGCTTGTGGTTTCAGCTGTTATTCCAACCAAAGCAGTTTCTTACAATCAAATATTTATCTCCTCATTCATTTTTCACCCACAAACTGACTGTCTGCAGGTCAAATGCTGCAAGAGACAGCAGAGACAACTTTTGCCATCTGAGCGATCACATTCACGTGCAAGCATTTGTTGTTCCCTGAAGAACGCACATGGATTACGTGCAAATCCTTCGAAGGAATGGTTCAACCACTAGAAGTTAATAATCACTTCACCAACATAACTAAAAGGAAAACAGATGGTTATAGGGAAGAAATGATTTTGTGGACTTTGCCTACTGTACAATAATAAAAATGTGACAAGTGCTTCAACAGCCAATAACAAAAGCAAAGCAGTAGTCTAGCACTTTGATTTTTAAAAGAACAATCCTGCACATATATTCCTTAAAGGACGCCTTATAAATTTTGAACAACAACTTGATAACATCAAATAGCACCTTTGTGTAGCTCATTGTGTGGTTCTGTGTTTACTAAGAACCAAATGCCACCGATACCAGTCTGCAAACTGAGAGCTGATATCACCGAGCTGATATGGGATATATTTATACAGGGGAACACCCTGGAAGGTCGCTTGCCACCTCGTTTTGCTTCAGAGCACCTGGAGTAACACCGTGCACAATAATCACATAGTGCTCGTTTGTCTGGTTCTGATAACTTTATGATCATTAATCATGAAACGCTCTACCGGTAGTCTGCCAAATCCCAACAACAAAATCAAACATGCTGGAGAACAAGGTTTCTAAGTGAACCATAGAAGTGAGAAGTGAGCTCCTTTTGCTGCACTGCATGCCTGAGCCCCTTCATAGTCATTTACCATGTATTTCTTGTTAAGGATCAGTGGTTTTGTGAATCATTTTTGTTATTGTTGGTAGCATTTAAAATGTCAAATACTTCTTTGACAAAGCAGCTATGCTACTCAGGGTTTATTTAGTTCATAACTGCTTTCATATTAGGTTATGCAATTACATTTCCCACACTAAAAATTTGTATTTATTTCAAACGATGTGAAGCTGTGGACTATAAAACAAAAACAGAGAACTGAGTGGGCTCGACACCGCTAAGGAGCCCTTACGCTTTGATCTATTATCGTTCTATAAATATTGATTAAACAACTTAAACAACCAGTGGTATGTCAAGATTTTACACAATGAGGAAATATGCAGAAATTTCAACAATAGTGCTGATCAATATTTAGAAAGAGATTAAATCTCAATTTTATAAATGACTGACAGGATATATATTAAAGCAGTGCAAGCCTGCAAATAAAACACAAAGAAATAGCACAGAGGAGGAGGCTGCGAGCTTAAGTAAAGAACTCAAACACCACCATATGGCACTTGCCAAAAAGAGACACTGCAGCATGGCACAATCTGCATGGGTCAAGTTAGTCTGTCCTGTTCCATATAGCAATACGTGAGTTGGCATCATGTAGGTACAGCCTTAGCATTATGAGGACACAAACATGCAATCCTATTACTATAAATCAGGGTTATAGGGACAGAAGGTTATCCAGAATGAAGTTTTGGCTACAAAGCATAAAAAAAGCAAAGCTGTTCCTTAACCCCCTTAAAAAACTAGAAGGTAATAGGGCATTATTACAAATTTAGTTTCATACATAAAAAGATTTGTTACAAAGTGTATAATTTTAGTGAATGCAAAACTTAATACCCCAAAGGACTAAAGAATAGACTCCTAAGACTCCCTCATCAATTCTATTTTAAAATTTGAGACCAGGTCAACATGCTTCAGGATAGTCACTAAAGATGCTGAAAATGATCAGTCATGCAGCTACCTTACAGTAGTTCATGCTGACTACTGGACAATGCACATGCGCTTGGGCCCATCATGTACATGTGCCACACCTGGACACACACACGCAGATTTTCATCTGGCTTCCGTAACAGTTGTAACAAGTTTCTTGTTTAAGTTTGGACACAACCTCCGGTCAACCCACAAGTCTAGACAACCTATGCATCTGATTTTAAATACGTTCTGGATTCCTGCAGCAAGTGTCTGCCAACATTGTCTTTGCGGTGATGTCAGAGTCGCCATTAGGATATACAGTTTACTGAGCTGCAGCATAAACTCCTTAAAAGCCGTGATCGCTTAACCGGATTGGTGACATTTGACATCTGTGATTCACAAATGTGTCACCTAAAAGTGGTGCGTGCGTGCGTGCAAGAGAGACTAAGTGCACAGTATGACCAGAAAGACAGAAATCTTGTTTTATTTCCTACTAGCCAAATTAAACATTAAGAAAAGTGATGACCATATATCACAGATAGTTCATATTTGCTGTCATGTCTATAATGCAATTTAATGGATGTCATATGTAATATTTCAAGTTTAAAGACTTAAAAACTACTGGTTTATACCACTAGTTAGTTTGTCCAGTCAATCCTTGATCACAAAGAATAAATGCACTAAAATGTGGCTGTTGATCAGGATGTAGAGCAGGATGTCTACCAATTGAAAGGTCGGTGGTTCAATCCCCAGCTCCTCTAGTCTGCATGATACTGAACAAGTCATTCCTGATGCATCCATGTGTATCAATATTAGGTTAAAAATGTTTAGGCATAGAAAAATGCATTTGTATGAATGGGTGAACAGGGATTGTACTAAGAAACCACTGAGTGCTCAAATAGAGTAGAAAATGCTATGTAACAGTCCACATATGGCAAAGAAATATTCATCAAACTTGGTATTTCTTATTGATTTTCCAGATTATTATTGGAAATTGCAAACAGAGATTAGCACCAGGCGAAGGACAAAGTTTATAAACCATAACTGATGAAACACAGTAGTGCAGCTAACAATCATTCTTCTGAGTACTGTCCTCTTTATAGCCTAACCAAGCAAAAAAAACAAGAATGTGCTTTGTGTGCTCTAAAACTACTGACATGTCAACTTTCACTTACTACGTGGACATGTGCACCTTCACATTTATGGTCTTGCCTTCCTTTTTGCAAAGCTAATACAAAGCTAATGATACAATTCTTAGCCAACCATCAAAGGAACATATTAATGTTCAACAAGTCTTACAACTTCACTCAGGCAAGCTTGAAAACAAAAGGCTAAAAATTAATGATTGATTGGTTTTACTGTTGGGATGGCTCCTACATTTTAATTCTTACTTCCTTGTGAAGATACATTACGTGCGATGTTACACTCGCTATGTTTTAAAGGTAAAAACAACCACAAGGAGCTGAAGTCACTTTTAGCAAAAATGCCAGCAGTGAAACATTTTGGAAGATGGAGCCCAGTAAAAAGGCAGCAATACAACAAGAGGAAACACTAGAATTTACCACAACTCAAGTCACCCATCCTTAAATTCATTATATCAAAAATCATTTGTGAAACATGAAGTAGAACTTATTTTTGCATGAAATCCATACATACTACAGTTTGTTACGATGCAATATAAACTCACCACTGCATAGATATAATCGGATTAACTACAAACACGCAGTTATAATTTTCATGTCTTTGCTGAGCTCAGTGAATACAGATTTGGGAAAAAGTAGATGAACCTCTGTGGTTACAACTTCCACAAAAGGTACGTTGATTTGAGGGCCCATTTTCCATACTTGGATTAACGTTTTAGCAGGATTACAGCTATTGTTGACGATCTGGTGTCATCCTAGAATTACCTGTTCTCTGAAACTGTTGTTTGGTTGGTTGTCAAAGTGACATGTCAAAGGTCAAACCTCCTCGGAAATAGGTTCATGAACATAAACAAGATTAGATGACGGCCTTAAATGGGTCCGTTTCAAAGTATCCGCTCGACCGGGGATATAGCACTCCTGTGGAAGGAATGCACTGATAATAGGGAAACCCTTTCAAATGGAGATAATTTTGTATGATTGTAAAGATTTTTTAGAAGATTCTTGCAGAAGGTTTCTTTAGCACACCCTGATTCATTAGAGGCACACTACTTCAGAGAAAAATTAGCATATGCAAATTATTAGCACGCCACACGAGGAGCTGAGTGCGATAATGTTTCCTGCTACTCTGCCCTCCAACATTGTGTTAAATAAATTAAAAAGAGATTGGATTGTATAAAAGTCTAAGAGATAACAACCTAATTGCACAGTCCTTTTCAGTTTACAGCCCAAATTCCTACATTCTAGTCTAATATAATAGGATGTTCATTTTATGTATTTAGGTTCCATTTAGAGTCAAAGAGCAGGACAAAACAGAGTATGCTCATTGAATTTCCTTGTTGAACATCACTTCGAAGCTGATGGCTGGTCGCTTGCAGACATTCTAGGCTCTAATGCATTTACTACTAGGTCATATGTCAAGCAACCATATTCTTTGCTCTCACTGGTAGCTGCTGCAGGTGCTCGCCTGGAAGATTATTTTTGGTCCTGCCTATTTCCTGTCACCAGTGGTTATTTCTCCCTTGAAGTCGCGGAACGTCATTCATTTTCTGTGGTCTCTGGTCGCCACGTCAGTGTGAATCAATTCCATTGTGTATGCAGCTTAAATTTAATTTTAAGGCATAGAAAAAGAGGTGTCCCTTTCTGTACCCTCTAAAACTGACTGATGGATATCTTGGTAGATAAACTCTTTAACCCAGTTAGTATTTCCCTGTTTTTTCCTCATTTTTTTTTCTTTTTTCTTTAAACAACAGACAACATTAATTATATTAAAAAAATACTACATGCCCATTTGAAAAATATGTCTGGATTTAACTTTTTGATCCTTCATGTGCCTTTTTTTAGTTTTATACTGTTTTATAAAGTTTCTTTAAATTTTTTTTTTCCTCTTTTGGCTGTAAAGCTTCATTTTTATATAAAAACTGCACCTTCTGTTTTGTGATTATTCCAATCTTACAATTGCTGATCATGATTTCCAGCATTGATATAAATGTATATCCATGTATATACATATACATATATACACATTATATACATGTGTACATTTATATACATACAGTACCAGTCATCCATGCATATGAATAGGTGAGTGTGTCCAAGTGAAAAAAAGATGCAGCAGGCTAGTCCATTTTGCTAAAATTAATTGCAGCAACTCAAAATGGTACTCAGTTTATATAGCCCCCATGTGTTTATATGCATGCCTCCTCCAGCAGCTTTCTGCATAGTCTTGCCACATGCCTCCCCAGGCCATCATTGAGTCACCACCAAACCGGTCATGCTGAACGATGTTGCAGACAGCATAAAGTTCAGCATAAAGTTCATGTCTGTCATACAGTGTATCACAAAAGTGAGTACACCCCTCACATTTCTGCAGATATTTAAGTATATCTTTTCATGGGACAACACTGACAAAATGACTCTTTGAAAGGTAGTCTGTGTGCAGCTTATATAACAGTGTAAATTTATTCTTCCCTCAAAATAACTCAATATACAGCTATTAATGTCTAAACCAGCAGCAACAAAAGTGAGTACCCCCCTAAGAGACTACACCCATAAATGTCCAAATTGAGCACTGCTTGTCATTTCCCCTCCAAAATGTCATGTGACTCGTTAGTGTTACTAGGCCTCAGGTGTGCATAGGGAGCAGGTGTGTTCAATTTTGTAGTACAGCTCTCACACTCTCTCATATTGGTCACTGAAAGTTCCAACATGGCACCTCATGGCAAAGAACTCTCTGAGGATCCTAAAAGATGAATTGTTGCTATACATGACGACTGTTATATAAGCTGCACACAGACTATTTTTCATTGTGTCAAAGTGTCATTTTGTCAGTGTTGTCCCATGAAAAGATATACTTAAATATATGCAGACATGTGAGGGGTGTACTCACTTTTGTGATACACTGTATGTGCTCAGGGTGAACCTGCTCTAATCTGTGAAAAGCACAGTGCACCAGTGGTGGACCTGCCAATTTCTGGTCTTCTGGAATCTCAACCATGCTCTTAAGACTGTGCAGTTTTGATGGAGAATGGTTTAAAATTCCTACTTATCATTGTGCAAGTCTCATAAGCAGCTACAGGAAACACCTCAGCAAGGCTGTTGCTGCTGAAGAAAAATTTGAGAGTCCACTTACTTTATCCAGCCTGGACTGTGAGTGATTAATTAGCTTCAATAAAGACAAGAAGGTACAACTGTCTGTGTTGTATAGTTCAGTCAGAGTGGACATGAAACAGTACTCACGGAAATATTTGAGGGTTTCCTCAATCTGCTCATATGTGAGTCCCAGTACGACCTCTGGTGGCACCAGGGGAGTGTGCAGCCAATCGTCATTGTCATATCCAAACACACTGTCTGCTCGAAGAGTGTAGTTGGGTTGACCTTCTGATAAGAGGCTCACTATCTCCAGCTCTGGCAGGTCTGAACAAAGGTCTGAGTGTGGGGAGTATTTGTGTGTGCGTGCATGTTTTGTATGATGATTGATGAGTGTATAGATTTATGTAGGACAGAGGAAAAACAAAGAAAGGAAATGGACATTAAGAACAAAAGCAAAGCCAATGTCACCTGCTATAGCACACTGCCCTCTACTGACAAATAATTGAACCTACAATGCTCTCCTCCTAATAAATAAGCACCAAGTCAGAATGAACTGAAGGCATATGCAGACTGCTTAAGTGAAGTTTTCATTCATATATTTAGATGGAGTACTCACTATTTTAAATCTTTAAAAAAAAAAAAGATTACCTACCAGTTAGCGTAGACACATCATGGCAGGGCCGTCCCATGTCACTATAGTACCCCTGTGAACCAATGTTAAGAGGCTGGGGGTCCACACCCAGGGACCCCGGCGCCTCCCCCTGCCCCTCATTGAGGGAGAAGGAGAACTGGGTGTCCAGATGGGCCTGTGGAGACCAGAAGGGAGGAGAAAGAGAAGAAAGAGGAGAAGAAGAAAAGGGAGGGAAGGCAGGGTGGGACAGCTTGGCTGGGTCTGCGGGGTTCAGGGTGAAGGTCAACTCAGAGCCAGGTGCCCCACTCAGAGACTCAGACCCCCCCCCCCCTGTTGCTCAGGGAGACAACACAGGCATCCAGGGCATTGGGCTCTCACTGGGACTGAAGGTAATGACTACAGAGAGGACAATGCAAAGAGGAAGAGAGGGAAGGAAACAAAAGAGTAGAAACATTAGAAGGTGTCACACGCAGTTATCTGCATGATACTATTACAATTACACTGCTGAATATTGTATACATAGTACTGTGAAAAAATATTTGCCCCCTATCAAAAGGTTTGGATAGCCATTTTCTCTTAATAAATAAAATCATTATTTAAAAACTGGATTTTGAATTTACTCGGGTTATCTTTGTCTAATATTGAAATTTGTTTGATCATCTAAAACATTTAAGTGCAAAAAATATGCAAAAAACTAGAAATCAGAAAGGGGAACATACTTTTTCACAGAACTATACAATTTTATATACATTAGTACATGCACAGACTGCTATATGGTGTAATGCAGGTTTTGCTTTCAACTCTACAGATATATAAATATATATAATAATATATGCTACACAAGAGATAGAGATATTATTGTTTTGCATTCACTCTACAGGAATACAGTGGAGGTTTTTATTTTTTAAATAATGGAACAGAAGTATAATAAAAATTAAGTATAAAAGAAAGTGCAGGTTTACTTTTTTTGGGGGGGGGGGGCAATTGCTGAACTTGTTTTCTTTGCAGAACTTTTTAACTATGTAAATTATTGCATCCCAACATTGTTTGTTTTGATTAAAGAGTCTTTCGCTATTAATAAAGCAAGGTCTTGCCGATATGTGTTGCAAGGTCACAAAGACAAAGTCACCACCACCTGAAGCTTCACAATGATCAGGAACAACCTAAAATTATGCCACATTCATATGCATTAGAGCAAGAGCTAGTGAATATTACTTATCCTGTAGGCCAAACATACAGAGTTCAGTGTTTGTGCATAAGATGTCTTATGTTAAAACTATTATTTGAACATCTGTTATTTGAGGCACTTTGCAAGAAGCTAATTTTATTACTTTGTGTCCCAGAACTTATCTGTCCAGATACTAACTCAACCCTCCTGTCTGAGTCAGTCTGAGCTATAGCTGGCTGATGTGGGGAGACTTCCACACAAACATTTTTAACTGTGTGTCTGTAGATATTAGAAATATTCTCACAGAGCTCAAATAGCTTGTATTTAGTGCTATCTTATTTGCAAATAATGCATCTCTCATTAGTTGAAATCATATATAAAGGCTTCATGGTTTACCCAGGCTGCTAACAAAAGGACACCTGATACCTCAGCCAAGTTATTGCAGTCAATAAAACATGTTGGCCAGAGGGCAAAGGCTTAGATCCAATTAAAGCAACAGCTACGAGCCTACCAGTTCAGCTCGGGCATATGTACATGACACAGCTCAAGACTACAAGTCCACCCATCAGACACACCTGTCTGATTACACATGAATTAAAATCCCCCTGGCATGAGTATCCCTATCACCACCCCCAGCAGAGACCCCGTTTCTCTTTATCCACTTTGGTGTCTGCTATCCACTGCACAGTCCATCCAATCAGCTGAGTGCTTTGGTTTGTGGCCAATACACTCCCATCAGTCCTCTCTCTCTCTCTCTCTTATAGATGTCAGAGGAGTCACACCACAGTCATAGAGCACAGCCAAGCTTTTCATATTAACTCAATGTCAGTTCCAATGTAGTAGTTTGGTTAGTTACCCATGCAGCCGAGCATGCCCCCGTCACACTTAGGGGTGACAGTGAGGGCACGGTTATTAGCCATCTCCCTTTCTTTTTTATTGTTGTCTTTTTAGTGTCCTAGACATGACGCCAAAGTCAGTTGAGTAATCAGCTAGGACACGATTCGAGCAGATTATGATACTGCAGAGATTACTGCACCAACCTCAAAAACAGCAAGAGGAAAAACGACACAAAACAGACTTAAAATGCCATCAGGGATTTTTGAAACGTACCCACAACCAGGACAGGAGAGAAATTTAATCTCATGAAACAATAATAAATATAGGAAGCAAGGTGGGTGTTGATATTGGCTTGAATTGAAATAGTGTAATACAAGCAGAAAATCCTCCCTTTGACCTTGAAGCCTGGACTGAGATGAACTCAGAAGAGGTAAAGAGTGCTTGAAAAGCTCTACATTGGTACTCTGTGCGAACAATGCCCTTCCAGGAGGGTGTGTACGTGAGCTGAGGCACACAGACAGAAAGATAGAGCTAGGAGGGGGAGGGAGAGAGGACGCCTGGACTCAAGGCTTTCAAGGAGGGGTGCATTTGACACATGAGGACTTAAGAGAAAGGGTAAAAAAAGAAAGAGTGTCAACACTTTCTTTCACCAGCAGATTTAATAAGGTAGATTCTGCACACTAGCTGAAAGCCTCTTTTCTCCTGATCCTTTCTGCAGAGTCTGTAGCAGAACTGAGCTAAAACTCAAAACTTATCTTATCAGTAAACACTAAAGCCAAAATGATTTACACCATTTAACACATGGTTGCAGTCCTCATGTTTTACTGGTTTTAATATGTTTCAAATAAAGAATTATTCAATTTGATATTTCTTCCAAACTTTGTAGTAAAGGAGACAGACCTCTTGCAGAAGTACTTTTTTTGCATAGCTTTGACCTAAAAAGCTGAACACAACAAGGTTCAAAGTCCACAAACTGTTTTAATGATAGTCAGCTTTTCCCTAAGCTTTCATTTGTAAGCCTATTTGCCTTTAATTGATGTCAAGCGACAGTCAGAGAGGATGTGAAAGAAGAATAAAAGCATTTGTCAACATTTTAAAAATGCTGTAAAAAAATTTTTTTTAAAATCCCCAGTAAGTTAGTATATTACCTATAGAGAGTAACAATGTTTGATAGTCAAAAATAAATAAATTACTGAAACATCCAGTGACACTTCACTAATTTATAACAAAACATTTTTTGTAAAAATATTGTGAAATTCACCAGCGTCTAACTTTAGAGAGAGAGTCACCATTTAAAGTTTTCTTCTTCAATATATTCAAGTTTGAAATAATATTTTAAGAAAAATAGTTATAAAAAGGATGTACACATTTTTGTACATTTTCTCATTTTTACTCCATCCATCCATTTCTCTTCCACTTATCCAATTCAGGGTGATGGTGGGGGCGGGGCTATCCCAACTGCCATAGGGCGAGAGGTACACCCTGGACAGGTCGCCAGCCTATCACAGGGCTAACACAGAGAGATAGACAACCATTCACACTCACATTCACACCTATGGGCAATTTAGACTCATCAATTAACCTAACCCCACAAACTGCATGTCTCTGGACTGTGGCAGGAAGCCAGAGTACCCACGCAGACACGGGGAGAACATGCAAACGTCACACAGAAAGGCCCGGGCCAGATGTTGGATTCGAACCCAGGACCTTCTTGCTGCGAGGCAACACTACTGCCCCTAATTTTTACTTTTTTGTGCAATATAAAATACCCCTTCCTACTTTGCTCTAAAAACTGTAAATAAAACTATGTGAGATGTTTTGTAGGGAAATCACTTTCTCACTAATCACAGATCTGACCTGACCAGGGACTACAGCAACATACCACTTTGTTTGTAAGGACATTTAACCTTTACCAAGGCAACAAACAGAAGCATGCAAATATTTTAGGCAATTCATATGTGACCAGGGAAAGATGTAAAGGACAGCTCAAATGGAAATGCAAAACAGTGGGGCTTAGAGAGTCTAACTGCACTAAATCATTCACTTTCCTTTCATGAAGAATGATCCAGTGTTTCCTATAAAAAAGGAGAAAAAGAAAGGAAGCACTGGAGCACTTTTCATTAGCATTTAGATCAAATGTTCTCAAAGTTTTGATGACTGTGACACTTTAGGGAGTCGCACTGAGAAACAAAAAAAAATACACACATCAAAAGTGTAATGTGTCTGCTCAGAGGAATCTTTGTTTATGTTTGCATAAAAAAAGCTGGTTTAAAGCTTTATTAACCATCAATGAGCATTCCTTTACACCAGCTTTGTTAAATGTCAGTCTGTTCCTATTGCTTATACAGATGTTCATATTGAAAAGAAAAGCTCCCTTGGTTTTGTTCTGTGCTGCTATATTACAGTTTATCCTTGTTCAAGGGCCATATAAAAACTGGCTCTACTTTGAGATCCTTGGATTAAGCAAATTTGACCACCTCTTATTATGAGTATTATTTTCTGTGCCATTTCACAAAGTTATAAATCCGACTAAGCAAAAATAAAGAAATATTCAAGCACAAACCTGGTCGCAACATCATGAAGGGATCACATGAGGACACAAAAGAAAGAGAAACAACCTGCTTTCTCAGAGTATTCAGGATAATTATTGTTGTTTTAAAGGCAAAGGGTGCTATTTAATACAGGTTTTCTCTGTTTATCCCACTTCGTGAGAACAGATAAATAACCAAGACAAAATTGGTTAACATCAATAAAAAGGAAAGCAAAAACATGCTGTTATCACTCAAACAAGATACACAAACAGCTGCTTGCTTGCACAGCTTACAGAGTAATCTGATGTCTGGCTATTCAAGAGAAAGACATTTTAACAGTCTAGGGACTTTAAAGAATAACACACGCATGCATTTAAATGATTAGGTGTTATAAGATGATGGCAGTGTATTATACAAAATGCTCTGATATTTTACTTCCTACTATCTGAGACTGTATAGTATTACAAAGCTAGCACAAACAGAAAGTCATCAGAACTTTAAGGGTTTTTCTAAGTTATTTAAAAGCTCCATATCTTTCTCCGAATCATCCTAATATCACTTAACTGTTAAAAAGTCAATATCCAAATATCAGACTTTATCAGCTAAGAGGATAAGATGACCCAACAGTTCACCTACAGCACATTATGGCACAGAGATAAGTGGACGTGCATCAGTCCACGATCTAAGTGCACCATTAAGACAACAAACAATACTTACACCCCCTTCTCTCTCTCTCTCTCTCTCTCACACACACACACACACCACAAGATGTTTATTGCCCAATCCAACTGCAATATGCTGTTTGACGAGAACTGCATGTATATCCGTGTTACCAGCCAATGCAATAAACTGCTACTGCAGTTCCAATATCTGTGATGCTCACACAAACTGAAATTCACGTTAGTTTAATTTCATATTTTGATTGCGATATCGCGGGCAAAATGTAAGAATAAATTTATAGGAAAGACAAAAAGTGAAAAATTCTTTCAGTTATATTACTGGAAACGTCAGCCTGAAACACCAGACTCCACCATAGCAATGAATTAAAAGAACTGTTTGGTTAACCATTAGCAACCAATAACTACTATGTTCCTGTAAAAAGACACATTTATTAGTCATAAAGGAGACTCGGGTAATGTTGTGAAGTGGGAGTCTCAAACTCACATGAGGAAAGTGGCTGGTGCTATTGCATTATTTGGTCACCACAAATATAAAATGATACTCATGGCACTATTAATAACACCTCCATTTAAAAATAGACCCCACTAATCTGCACAAGGCAAACATGAAGCCTAGATCACGACAAAAAACAGGCAGCGATGCAGATACAAAACAAATATTGAAGTGAAGTCTACCACGTTGGAGAAAACTGGAAAGTAGCTCTTTTTTTTTTTTTTTTTCCATATATCGGTGCATTTTCACGTGAGACAGAATGAGACATCACCATTTAAGGTCATATGAAAAAGAAAGTTTTCATAGAACTCTGTGCATTCCTATGAAAAACTAAATACACCCTTACACCCTTACACCCTTGTATACTTGTATATTGTCTTATAGTTTTTATACTTATTTGTTTTTTGTTTTTTTCTGTAAGCACGAAGTACCGCAGCAATTTCCTAATGCTGTGAACCTGTTCACCCATATGGCAATAAAAACCTTCTGATTCTGATTCTGATTCTGATTCTGACTCCTTCCACAGGAATTTAGAGCATAAGTAGCAGCCAGATGTTGCTAATCAAATGCACTTTATTAACTGGTCAACAGTTAGCATGTTACATGTTAAAGTTCATGACAGTACAATTAGAAAAAGACTGAACTACTATCGCTTGTTTGGAAGGGTTGCCAGGAGGAAGCCTGTTCTCTCTCAAACAAACATGGCAGCACAGCTTAGGTTTGTAAAGCTGCACCTGAACAGACCACAAAGACTCCTGCACCAACATTCTTTGGACATATGAGACAAACAGCTACATGTTTGGTGAAAACCAAACAGAGCACATCAGCACAAACACCTCATACCCACTATCAAGCATGGACATGAACTCCTTTGTGCACCAAAGTATTCTAAAGTCAAATAAGTTTTTTTTTTCTCTCACTGTTATAAAGCCATGCCAGTTTTTGCATCTCTCTGCAAAATCTCTCCTTCTTAGCATGTCTGGACAGAAATGCTCAAAGTGGCCAAAATGGGCGCTTAAAAACTCTAAGTTAAAACTGCTTATGCTGTGCAATGGTTATTACTCAATCATAACGAAATATATCACCTGACAACTACAGTGTCTCCTGATAGCTTTTTAATTTCCAGTTCTTCTTTTTACTTGTTATAATTAAGTATGGAGATGAAAAAGAAATAACATAAGAAAAAAAGCACACGGGAAACAACAGGGGATTATACTGTGAATAGGAATGTCATCCTGACAACTGGGAGAGCTATATCTGGACAGGAACTCCACATGAAAGAAACACTCACTTTCTAAAAGTCCTGCTCTGTCCACTTTTCTTCTGTGCATGGACAAACATACCAACTTTGTCCACACATAGATATCTAAGGAATAAAAAAGTTTTCTTAATAAAAATACAGAATTAAAGGAAGCAATTTGTTAGGTTACTGACTTGTGTGAGCTTTAAGACAGAAACACTAGTGACAGATCAAAAGGCAAGACCGAAGTAATTAATACAGACTCATCAGAACTATTCAAAGTCCTAAGTCAGGCAGTAAGCAGGATTACAGCAATACCAGTTGTTTTGAAAGATGTCATGATGGATAGTCACACATTGAAGAAAGACCTTTGAATGTGTAACTGAGATCCAACCCAAAGTGCATTACATTTGTTACAATGTATTAGAAGCCTCCGTAGAAGACCAAATGTGAAAAACAAAAGGCCCAACACATTTCTGCACATCTTTTATGGCTATTCTCAAGTTTACACGTTCTTTAGAACAGAAAGTGTGACGCTTTAACCTATAACTACCTTCTCTGATAAGTTAGATAAACAAGCAAGAAAACACTCTTGCAATTTACAATCATCTGTAATGACAGAGGCCAACACTTTCAGCCATAAACGCTGAATGAGTTTTAAATCTTGAGACCCATCACACAACTGCTTGAATGAACAGTGAGGCCAGAAAGACTGTAATAACTGACGTCTCCCCTCGCATTCATCACATGTGACAGAATTGGAAACTCTTGTGTGACATTTAATCTTCAGGGATTTTTTCAAAAGAACAAAGAAGCAAGCCTCAAGCAAAGTTTTTTAAAACTGCTGTGACTGGTTGGGCAAAGATCAAATAGTCAACATATTTAAATAGTTTATGACAGTTAATCGCTCCCTTTTTTTAAGCACAAAGCAGCATAATTATACAAACAAAACGTCCTTTAATTGACTTCAATCATGCTGACACATACAAGGAGTGGATGAAAATAAACAGGTCAGTTCTTTGGGGATTAATCAACATTAACCAATCCACTAAATACAGCAGAACAGCCTGCTAGAATGCTAATGACAGCAGACAAGCTCATGAGCTATAGTACTTACTATAAAACCATGAAACAGACTCACCAAGGTGCTGCAGCAAGTCTCCTAGCATTTGGTATTTTATGTGCAGTAGGCACAGGTTCCTTTACTGTATCCTTATCAAATGACTTGCTTTCTCCTGCTACTGCTGGTTTACCGGCCAGCTTCTGTCCTGTCAGAATGAAAGAGAGCAACGGTGAAGCAGGGTGGAGGTGGGGCTGAAAGGGGAATGAGAGGGAGAAGGAGGAGGGACGTCCAGGCAAAAGGCGTGCTGGCTGTGCCTCTGTGATACAAAGGGCACAGCATGGCCCTTTACAAGAAGGAAAGGACACAGGTTTTTTTAGTCAGCACGTGTTGAGGTTATTATGATAAAGCAGATCAGGACTTCTCTCTTCCTCATATACACACAATGATTTGCATCATTCAAATAACACAGGGATCCAGTCTTTGGCCTCAACTGTATTATCCAAATTAGATTTAATCAGATAGTCGAACCTTTGTCAAAGCAAGAATGCCAAATATCAGTGATTGATTACTGGTTATAATCCAGACCTAAACATTTTTACTAATAAATCAACTTTGTGAATGTCTTATCCTGTGTATGCTTTATGGATGTTTCATTTGTGTGTATATTATTGAACTTTCTACTTTAATCTGTGGACATGCATTTAATCTCATAGGTCGGAAGTAATTAATCACAGGGGGCAGTTACAACAAATGTTTAGTTATAGGTCAACAGCAGAGGTGTGGGTACAGTAAGTAATTTAACATTCAGCTCACGCAAGCCTCCACTTGTTTGTTAAATCAGGCTTAACTTAATCATGGCAACAAAAACACAGTGCACCAGTTCACCCGTAACAACAGAACAAGCATTCTGGAAACATATAATCACCAAACAAATTCCAGTTCTTTTTATTAAAGTTTTTTTCTTTTGTTTCATCCCGCCCCACCCCACCCCCCACACTTTGTCTAAAATAGCAGCATAGCTGCCACAATCCTGATATCACTGGCAAAATGGCCAAATATGCAGTGAGATCATACAAACTGGAACATGAAATTCCTTAACTGTGCTGATTTTTCGGTGCAGTATATCTTTGTTAACAAGCAACTTCTACAACTATCTTGTTGACTGACCAAAATAAAAAACAAACCCTGTAAAATGTGGATTTAAACTAATAAAAACTGAAACAAAACACCATGTTGAAGTATCTAAGGAAAAAAAATAAAAAAATCACAAAAGAACTACAAGAGTGTTCCATAAAGACCCAAAACAAACACTGTAGTCCAACAGATTTGGGGCTAGAAGCAAAGTCAAAACTATGAGTAGAAAGTAAATAAAAATTAACTCAGTGAAGTGTCCCCAAAATGGCTGTTTTGCTGCTGTGACTGAATCCAAATAGCAGTATGAGATGGAATACCTAAAACTGCCTCATTTGTTACATACATGCTATAATATATAATATATACTACACTGATTGCTAGCATACTTTGAGGGATATAAATGTGCTTTTCAGTTTTCATTTTAAAAACAGAAATAAATCTCCTAAAATGTTAAACAGAATGCTGCACAGTTACTCAGGTTTATATTTCAATTACAGTGTTGGGTCTCAGCAATAATGAAAACAGGATAATGAGGAAAAAACTGTTTTGGATAAATAAAAAAAAGTATTTTAAAAACCTGTTTTGTATTCATATCCCTGTGAAACTCTTGTTTTTTATTTTGCTATAAATCAAACACAAACTTTTCCTTTGACAGAAAGATAAGCTGTAAACGGTTTGTGCTGTGAACCTGTTGAAGGATCATAAACAGTTGCTTGCAGCTCTTACTGTAGGTCTCATCTTTATCCTCTATTCATCTTAATTTTTGAATTTTTTTGTTGTTGTTTTTTTCATTCCATTTTAAAGAAATTTATTGTTTAAAAAAGTTTTAAAAGTTCAGTAAATCAGTTCTTTTTCTTAAAGGATTGACTGAATAAAAAAAAAAAAAAAAAAAAAAAAAATTATAACTTACCAAAAAAAAAAAAAGATTGTGGTTTTTCCCATATTTGAGCAACCTTAGTTTAAAAGCTATTACTTACAAAGTGACTGATAAGCATATAATGCCACTTCACCAAAATGAATCTCATAATCAAATGTACACAGCCCAAAGAAGTCAATTTTCTAGACAAAATCTGTGCATTTTACTGGTTTATTTATTTTAAGCAAGCAAACAAATAGCAAAGCATCATGGATGCTTCTGCCTCTCGTACCCTGGTAAATATTAAATATGCTACCTTATACCTTGGAGATGGTCAAGCTAGTGTTAGATGGTCCCATACCTGAATGCTTAACTACACTATATTGCCAAAAAGGATCTGCATCACATATACAAATTCAAGTGACATCCCTTTCTTAATCCATAGGGTTTAATATGATGTTGGCCCACAGTTTGCAGCTATAACAGCTTCAAGCTCTTCTGGGAAGGTTTTCCACAAGGTTTAGGAGTTTTTGGCCATTCTTCCAGAAGCACATTTGTGAGGTCAGACACTGATGTTCGATGAGAGGGCCTGGCTCACAGTCTCCACTCTAATTCCTGGCAACCACCAAATCCAGACTCGTCCATCAGATTGCCAGATGAAGAAGCGTGATTCATCACTCCAGAGAACACATCTCCACTGCGCTAGAGTCCAGTCGTGGCATGTTTTACACCACTGCATCAGACGTTTTGCGTTGTGCTTGGTGATGTAAGGCTTGGATGCAGTTGCTCGGAAATGGGAACCCATTCCATGAAGCACACTATACACTGTTCTTGAGCTAATCTGAAGGCCACATGAAGTTTGGACATCTGCAGCATTTGACAGCAGAAAGTTGGTGACCTCTACGCACTATGTGCCCCAACATCCACTGATCCTTCTCTGATTTTACGTGGCCTACCACTTCATGGCTGAGTTGCTGTCATTCCCAATCACTTCCATTTTGTTATAATCCCACTAACAGTTGATTGTGGAATATTTAGTAGTGAGGAAATTTCACAATTCACGATTGTACTGAGCTCCTGAGAGCGACCCATTCTTTAACAAATGTTTGTAGAAGCAGTCTGCATGCCTGGGTGCTTGGTTTTATACACCTGTGGCCATGGAAGTGATTGGAACGCCTGAATTCAATGATTTGGATGGGCGAGTGAATACTTTTGGCAATATAGTATATATAACCTGAGGTGTCCGCAAAATAAAGCAAACAAAAGACGTCAAATCTTCTTGAACAACCAAAAGAAACATAAGCTTAAAAATGAGCCTAATCAACATAAACACGTAGAACGAGATCAAACTTCCAAAATATTCTAATTAATGAACAACAAGCTATTAGATAGGTCCTACTCCTCCTTCAAATATATATTTTTCTTAATGTTTTTCTATTAAGGTGTACAGTTGTAGGAGGGTTGCATGAACCCAAAGAGACAGAAACACCGGTTAATTATTCTTTCCCCTTGCTTGTGTTATATGAAGGGTACTCCTGTGCTAGCAAAGACCTAGACTTCATTTCAGTGTGGACTTGATTTAGCAGTGTTGTCAGCTCTGCCTTTGTACTGCCAGTGCTTTACATGTCCGTCAGCACACAATGAATATAGGGCAGTTTGTACACAAAGGTGCCATTCATATCCCACCGGTTTGTGTGTGTACAGAGGGTGCACCTTCTGAGTCACTGCTGCCTGACTCTGTAGTAAAATTATCATGTACAGTCCTACAGAAGCCATTGTTAACGTCAATACTACATCCTAAACAAGAAAAGCGAAGCTGAAGGTGTGTTGAACTCATTAGTGCTACACCAGAGGAGGTGTTTAAGAAGGATATTTCTGCTGGAAGAAGCAAAAACCCATTTGATTTAGTAACATAACTATTGGTTATGTTAATGTATTCACAGGCTAACAGTTGACCACTGATCCTTTCACTTGTAGTTATTATTATGGACAACATAAATTGTAAAACCCCGGAGAAGTCAAAGCAGAACTCAGGGATATCAACAAGTTTTGTTTCGTTTGGTTGTTTTTAATAAAGTTGGGTTTAATTTAGGTTTGAAAAAAGTGTCGCTGAAGATATATTTTAAGTTAGGATATTATTCAGATTGTTGAAAAGATGAAAATATGAATCGTAGCATTAACACCTCCACCCACCCACCCACAGAGGAGTCATCCCACCCTCCCGCAGCGTTACGAAAAACATCCCCTCGCCAGCTTTGGACAGTCCAGAAACAAACACCAAATCGACAGGTCAGCGACAGCCGCGCGTGTGAAATGTCAGGAAGAAGGTGAAGAAAAGGAAATAAATTAAACTTACGTGTTTATTTCACGTGTCTCTGTTCGAGGTCAGCGCTCAAGTTTCCCTCAGCAAACTTGAAGCTCAGCTGTTACGATCGGTCGTTCCATTTGGTCAGCTTGAGAGCGAGGCATCATGGGAGATGTAGTTTTTCAATTAAAAAAACAGTTTTTCCCCACTTAAAAAACATAAATTTTACGAAGCTGTTCATTTAGTTATTGGTTTGTTTGTTTGTCTGTTTGCGAGATTATCAGGAAATGTACACACAATCCGTAAGTCCAAATTTCGTGACATTTGGAGCAGTCGATGGTGGGCAAAGGAAGGACCCATACGTTTTCGAGTGAACCCAGATCAGTTGCCATAAAACTGCGAAAACAATGGGTGAAAAAACAAGAAAACATTAATAATGCAATCAGATCCCAAAGTAAAAATAAATAAATAAAGGCTATAGTATTTAGTTGTCAGTTCGCAGAAATATCCAAACACTTTAATTTTCCCTTCGTGTCATCTTTGCATGTATCAAATGAGAGGATAGCTTGTGGAAATTGACTCTGTTGTAGCAACTGGCCACATGCAAAGTATTTCAGGCCAGAGAAATCATATCACGCCTTGTGAATATTTTTTGGCCGTCCTATCTGACACCGTCTGAGCTTGCACAGGGTGTGACTGGCAGGTAACAAGCATTCAGTGCTAAATCACCTACATTACAAACAGATGCGAAAGCAAATAGATGACTGGGTGACTGCTAATAAGAAAATGCATTTTAGCTTTTATTTAACATATGCATTAAACACATTAGAGATGTTTTGATTGACACTTCTGTTAGTGACAGCAACCTCTGCATGCCTGACATCTGTCTTATAGTTGTTTTAGTCGTTATATTGTTATGAAAAGAACATCTGTAGAACATCTGTTATTTTTAGTGGCCTCTGTTGCTTTATCTAGGTCTTCCCAAACTAGTAAGGACTCCCACATGTGACTGGAATAAATGCCGAGCTATTTTAACTCTGAAAGCAAACACGCAGCGGATCTGACCACATGACAGATGTCTCATATCAGGCCTTGATGACTGTTGGCAGATTGCGTAAGTCTCTGTCTACCTCTAGTGGTGACGCATTGAATCTGCCAAAAGATTTTCGTTTTGAGTTTCATTCAAAGATCAGTCATTCAATTATTACTTTTATATATCTGTGTTTAAGGTAAAACAGTTCTCAATTTTAGATACATTCATAGTTTAACTGGTAGATTTGTTATAGCCAAATCTTTGTGTAACCTACAACTGGTCTGCTCCAAAGCTCTGGAATAACTAAATCAGTGAACTATGAGTGGAGTTATTTTATTGGCTCAACTTTTAAGATAATATAGACAAAAATCCTGAAAAAAAAAAAAAAAAAAAAAAAACTTATCAAAATGGAAAGCATATACAGATCCATGGTGACAAGTGAGTAAACCCTTGTCATGAGGCTTAATAAGAAGGGACTAAGTGAACCAACCCTGAATGGGAGCTACTTTGTCAAATGACGTTTTTAAGATGCAGCCTCTTTGCAAGTTTTTTTTTTTTTTTTTTTTGTAACCACATTTGGTAAATTAAAATCAACTTCTTTTTTTTTTTTTTTTTTTTTTTTTGCAAGTTTCTAACACTAAAATTGAATTTTTTATATTCAAAGTACAGGGGTACCTTTCGTGGTACTGACGGTCAGCTGTAGCTCTTCTGCACCTTTACTCCATAGCATTCTTAAGTGGACAGCCAACGCTCAAGTGTGTATCTTCCATTAATAATTTAACACAGTCTCCTCTCCATCAATGCAGTGAGCCTGTGTTCTGCTCCAGGCCACTTCCTCTCCCAAAGGACAATAGCTCCATTTCCTGCGGGGTGTGAAACAGGCAAGTATTGTGAAGCAGAGACATCATATCACTGTGTGGTGTGCTTGAAATGAAAGACAGACTTGGCTGTGTTGTCTGATTCATAGTCTTTTTACTGGGAGGTTACAGGGTAAGTCTGGAGCCAAGATGACAGACAGCACTGCAGACGGTTCTTTGACCTGTGTGTACACTATTTTAAAAAGGGAAACATATTCAGTATGACTGTCATTATATAGGGTATTTTATATCAGCTGTATTATATTACAGAGACAGACACATGAGCTCACTGAGTGTAACCACACAGCCTCTTTAATGTTTCTACATGAATGTTTGTGCTTTATAAAAGAAAGACTTCAAAAACTGGAAGTTGCATCAGTGTTAAAACAAAAGTGTTTTGACAGCCACAGCATGAGCTGCAGTCCCACATGAATCCCACTCTTTTAATTCCTGGCTAATTTTCAAAATAAAGAGCCTGCTGTGTTCAAAACAAAGGCACCATTCATGTCACTGCAGCCCCAATGTCCACCATCCTGGGATATCTGAGAAAGCCAGAGTTAAAGGCGTGCAAAATAAAGTTAAAGTCATAGTTGTGACAGTAAAATCCAGATTCAGACAGCAAGTTGAAGTCACTGTTCCAGTCACTGAACAATCTAATCCTCATCAAACCCCTCAAGCAGCTCATGAAAACTCAAGTGTCAATTGGGCCTGAAGCTATTTTTAAAGAGAGGGCTGTCAGCCTTCACATTCACTCCAACAAATATAATGGCCTATATAATCAGCAGTGGCCTGATCTCCCTTCGCTGCTGTCTCTTTCTTTGTTGGAAGCACAGATGATAACTGTCACAGTGGTCACATAAGGGAGAACCATGATGATACAGCCTGAGGCAGGACTGAGAACTCAGCCTGACCTCTATGAGTCTACCATCCAGCCTGAGTGTTTCATATCGGCAGCTGGAGGAGCTTCTGCTCACTGGCAGTCTGGCATATTTATTTCCATATGTATTCAACAGAAATCTCATTTTCCCATTATTTACATTTTTATATGCTAGTACAAGCCCATGATACAGTATTGTTTGGACTTGTTTGTGTTGTTGGCCGTGAAATTAAAGTGGTACTGTGCTCTTATGAGGAACTAAAGGTGCATAAATTTTTTAAAAAAAGAAGAAGAAAGAAAGAAAGAAAAGGTAATTTTAGCCCATTGCTAGGTGGTTGCAACATAATGACATCATAAGAGATATCTCTTATCTCTTATAGATAAGAACCTTGAGTAGCCTAAGATGAACCTGTGTGCCAAGTTCAGCTGCTCAACTCCTGACTGTGTAGAAGGAAATGGCAGCCCAAGAAACAAATACACAGACAGTCAGACAGAGATAGATTTCCGGATAACGTGAGCAAAACAAATGCTTTAAATCTTAGTAGCAGTAGGTCAAAGGAAAAGGAAAAGCTTTGGCTATAATGACTAGACGATTAACTGATACGACAATCAACTTGAAATGAGTCTTTGACAATTGTATTTGATTGTGGGTTGAAGTGATTTCTTAAGGTCAAATGTCTGTGTTGGACTGTTCTGACAAACAGAGTATTTTAATTATCTCCATATTTACATCATTCACTACTACCTTTTGTTATTTAGTAATTATACAGAGCTCAGATAAGAATTATTTTTCTTATTTTATTTTATTTTCATATGCCTCTTTAAATATTTTGTACATGTCTACTATGTATAGCGCACATTGTACCTATCTATCTAGTACACACAGATTCTTTTAAAAATAAACACGGTTAACAATTAAATGTAACCTAGTTCTTATTTTTTCCTTCCTCTTCTCCTGGGTGAATGTACATGATGTTCACGAGGGTGGAGAAGGTGCGTGGACAACTTATCCACGCACCTATTAATGTTAAAGATTAATAGTTAATGGGGTTTAACACTGTCAAGTTTGTTTTTCAGACTGGGTAATAGAAAAGGTTTTATTTAAGCTCTGAAAAAAATCATTAAATATAGTTTCAGTTTATGATTTCAAAACCAGTTTCCGCTGAAAATGGCAATGTAGTTTTTTTTTTTTTTTTTTTGGTCTTTCTGCCAGTTCCCACATGCAGCTCAAAATAATCAAGAAAGCCCCATTATGCCAAATGCGCATGACGCAGACGCAAATAATCAACATTATCTGCTTCTCTGTGAACTGACTGAGTATCGCTTCCCGGCTGCTGTGACTCATTCTTTGGGCTGGTTTCGTGTTATAATCAAGGTGTGGTCGGGCGTCATAAAGGTGAACAACATGGCTGCGAGCACTCGGCCTCACAGTAGTCAGTACAACAAATATAACGTATAATATACTTATACAGGCTACGGTACTTAAACATATACAGCACTTTACGCCTGTTGTATACTGTGCTTTACAAAATCTAAAGTATTTCTTATCGGTGTCAGTCAGTGCCTTTTCAAATCAAAGAATTAACTAAACTTTAATGTTCGCTGTTGTATCAAAGGGTAAATCTGTATCGTGATACTGTGACCATCCGTGCACTGTAATAATGTACAATAAAGACAGAAGTAAACTTTGTATGCTGTTTAACCTTACAGTTTATTACAGTTGCTACCAATAAAGCGACGTCTTTCCCTCCCACTGTGGAGAGTGTGGGTGGGGTCTGGGGAGGGAGGCGGGCTCTGGGTGAGGTGACGCTCCTTTTACTCGGTTTTTTGTCCAGAGGAGTGTCGGCCAGCTGCAGCGGGGGAGAGAGTGGAGAAAAGTGAGAAGAAATAAAGAGAGCAGTCCAGTACCGACAGGAGAAGTAATTTAAAATAAGCACCGAATTGGAATAATCTAAAATACGTCGGTGTGTTAAGACAGGTAAGATTAATTAAATATTCCTTTTCCGTCAGTTTTTTTCCCTTAAACTGCTCTCAGTGTCTGACGTTTATTCTTTTCTTTGTGTGTGTAATCATTTCTGTCCTTCATTCTATAATAAAAAGCTTACATGTTCGTGTGGGGTAGTTACGTTTTTGTCCGTCCCTTACCTGGATGCAAATTCAGATGTTTTGTATTAGGAATTCATTTCCGCATGCCTCAAACCACTACTGCCTGTTGGTAGGGAGCAGCCTACTGCGCGAGCTCTGCAGCCACCAAAAGTTTGCTTTCTTATGGTCAACGAAGTTTGTTTTATTATTACTGTTATTAACTTTCCAAAGTGCGGCAGAGCTCTCTCTCTCACTCTCTGCCTAATGATAACGACTTTTACCCCGAGTATCGATCATGCAACTAGACGTCACTTGTCGATAGACCCTCCCGTGTCGTTGGTTGTTGGTGGTGGTTTGTAGATGAAGCATTGGTTGCATTGGTGTGTTGCGTACGGGAGAGGTATCGAAAGACAGAAAGGAAGATTTTACACCATTTGTATTAAAGGAGTAAATGGCAATAGTAAAAATCACAGTCCTAAAACAAAAACGTTGTTCCAACTAACTTATGAAAGACCAATCGATTAACAAAAAAAAAAAAAAAAACATAGTAAGATGCTATTTTAACTAACAGTTTATGGTTTCAGTCTTTCAGTCAGGCTAATGTTCACTCTGGACCTCCTCTTAAATGTATTTTTAATAATATTTTTGAGCTTTGGAATTTTAGTTGGACAAAACAAGCACTTTTACATCAGATCTTCCGCTTTGCCAACTATGACAGTGATGTTGAGTCTCCAAACAAACAAAATGAGCTAACTGTGCCTGGGGGTGGGCGGGATAAGTTCTCCATATGTGCACATCTGTAATGTATGACGGTGATAAATGCTGATGTTTCTTTAGTTCCCCCACCCCTGCACTCCCACACTATGTTTCACGGCAGCAGTGATGTCTCCAGGTGTTGCCAAATCTTCCATGATGTCATTACCTTTGCAGATTCTCAGGACTTGACAGCTAATCCTCCTTAGGGAGCACAGGAGCACAAATTTCTTTCATTTGATTTCACGAGTAAATCTACTGAAATCAGCATCCCTTTAAAATTACTTTTATCTTATCGGCTTTTTTCTTATGCGATTAAGTCATCTGCGGTGTCCTCTGCTGCCAACTTTAATATCTTTTTAAAGTCTTAATTTGACACAGTTGGATTTAGAATTGGAATGCAAACTGAGCCCCTCTCTCCACCATCAAACTCTAAATCACATTATCCATTGTTCTTTTGTTTGAGTTATCTGTAAGCGTCACAAAGCAGGAAGAACAGTGCCAAACCAGTGTGGTATCCAGCTGGTTTCTAGACCAATGCGTCCAGTTGAGTTTGCTGAATCTGTGCCAGGATGAATAGGACAGAGTGCCAATACTTTGTGCCAGACTGGCCTTGCTGAGCTTGTCCTGTGTCATCAAGTAGGAAAGCTGTTCCTGTCTGGAAAGGGTGGATGGCTGGTGGGACAGCAGCGGGGGTGACTTACTGTAGATTTCACAGCTACAGCTGTGGTGGCACGGTGCTAATCCCCCCCTCCTGCTTAATTCCCTGATACTGTCCTACATTAGCAGAACAAGAGGCCAGGAGATCCTTCGGTTTTATAAATAGGTCTACAGTCTTCAAAGGGGATTACTGTATGGCATACATCCCACCCTCTTGGTTTAGTTTTTTTCAGTGGATTCCCCGTCCCGCTTCTGTCTCTGTCCAGTGATGCCCAACTGAGTACTTTCCAGTTACAGGTGCTCAGCACACACATTGTGCGACCTCCTCTGTGTTTGCACTCTGCCTTTGTGTTGTACGGTTTCTATGGAGAAGGGGACGCAGAGATAAAATTTCCCGTCAGCTGCAACAGGAGGTTTTTTTTTTTTTTTTTGTGTGTGGATGAAATAAAAGTGAAGCGGCATGACAACACCAAATCTGCACAAAAACTTCATCAGCAGTGCTGTTGTCATCAATAATTGTCTGATAGTATTTGTAAAATGCATCTTAGCTGAGAGATAAATTACATTTTCACTATCACTGTACTACAAGCATGCGTGAAAGACTGAATGAATAAGAAAATTAATTTTATTTACACAGACCATGAGCATGTTTAAAATGATTTATTTCTTCTTTTTTTTTTTTATTCAGTCAGTAGGGGCTATTCAGTTCTTTGGATTTATGTTAGGAGTGCACCTACTGAAGCAGAAAGACATAGTGACTATGTAGCCAGTATGCACACTTTTAGTATTTGAAAGTTGCACATTTTTCTCATATTGTGCAGGCCTACTAAACATGCAGCATGTCGTGTATGGTTCTTAAACTGTGACAGAATTTGTGATTAAAAATGAGTGTAGTCTGTATCACTGTTGTGTGTTCCCGTGTTGTGATAAAGTCCGGTTAAAGCATGCTTGTCTGATGAAACTATAATGTTTAAAATTTGTTCAGGTACAAAGAGAACTGGAAATGCACCAAAATAATCAATTTTTTGGTCATTATCCAATCAAATGGTCATTACAGTGGCCATTCCAAACGAGGTATGAATTGAAACTTTGGATTTGGAGGACAGCTACACCCTAAGTATATATGAGTTTTATTGAAATTATGTGGTCATTGCTTATTGACTGCTTTACCATCCACTGTGCTAAGTCTTGCTGCTACTCTGCTGCATGTGCTGCAGCCAGCATATGTACACCACCTTAAGCATCCTTTTTTCTGCATTATTTTCCACCACAAAAAGTGTTTTCATATCGGTGCAAACTGTACAAAATGCACCCCTCTGTTGTTATCCCAAAACAACCCTGCAACCCTTTGACACCAAATCAATCTTTTCAAACCAGCAGTAAATCAAAGTAAGTGCTAATTTACTTTTAAAGTGCCTGACATTATCTTTGAATGTGGTTTTTAAATGATTAGAAATATCAACCAAAAATGCCCATTGTTGTAAAAGATTTGTGCCGTCATCACCAAACTTAAACTCAAAAATGTCTAGCAGGGCGCAGTTGTATAACGCTGAGCAAGTAAAGCTGACATTGCCCAGCTGAACTCTACTGATGACAGTCCCTGAAGTTAATTATTTATCTTCAGCAGTTTTCTTGGTTGGATCAAGCAAGGGCAAGAAAGGGTCCCTTTACTTAAGATGTCAAAAGCCTAATGGCTGTTTCTTCTCATCACTTGCACTTTAAAGGCCGTATGAAAGTCTGCCACCACGGTCATTTCAAGTCAGCTCTTATCAAAGCTCTCCACAGACACCCGTGCGTGAGTCTAACAGCATTCTAGAAATAGCTGAACCCTCCTGTTTTCATCATGAATACATTACCACTGATAATTTTTTCATTACTTGCTGTGTATCCACACAAATAGGGAGTGACGTGAATTCGAGCACTGACTCAAAAGACAAAGTTTTCACATGTGGATGATTTGGCTGAGTCGTACTTCTCAGCATAGCAAGTCTTGTCGTGTCTTGTCGTGTCTTTTTTTTTTTTCTTCTTCTTCACTTCGTCGCTGTCCCTTAATTACACTTCTGTGAGAGATTCAAGAAAGTGGGGACAGAAAGGGTGTGGTTGAAACAGAAAGCAAATCAAGAAGCTTGACTTGTTAATTGGGCAATGTGAGGTTTCTCCAAAAGGGTAGTTTTGCATATGTTGAGTTGAAACTCGTGCTTCAGTTGCTGGTTGTTTTCTTTGTTCACTGCTTTTGAAGGATTTCATGCTCTCATGAGTTGTGAATGTTGTGCAACCCTGGCGCCTGTGAGCACTTTTGCAAAACACTGCATAAACTGAAAAAAGCATGGGCGTTTTAGATAATCCACACTGTTATTCTTCTTTCTTTGTTTCTTGAAAGTTGACATTTTCCAGGTTTTCATCTGACAGCAGCAGTACATAAATCAAATCATGTGTTGTCAGAATAAGTCACTCAATTTTTAACAATGCTAGTTTTCATGTGACTTATTTTTTCCCTTTTATTGGTTGTAGTATGTCAGGAGATGAACAAACTGAACTCAAACTTGTCAGATGAACTTGCTGTATTCTTTAGGGTCCCTTCAGATTCTTGCCCTGCTCTCCGAAGCACACCCCTCCCGCTCCCTCATGCCTCTAATCTCCTTGAAAAATTAATCATCTGTCACATCGCCTCAGTGCTCAGACACACACTGGTGCGTAGCAGTAGCAGTTCAAGAAGAAACTCTCCGTCAGGCTTTTAAAGGGGGCTTTGGATGCAGTGTTGGCCACCGAACCTGGCCCGTGAACACACAGTGCCATCTTGATGTGCTTCAGCCTTTTTGGTTGCATTCAGTGGGGACACTTGAGAGCGGTTTCCTTTTCACTGTAACAGCAGTCAATAGGACAATGCAGCTACTCTTTTCCTCTCTACCCTAAACAAAGTAACACAGATGCTCTCTGTGCTATCACAAACTCAGTTCTTCCACTTCCTTCTTACCACGAACCAAACAAGATACAAAGACAGAATCGTTGCCCTGAAAGCACTTTCTTCACCCAAGAATTAACTGCACATATAATGCTCAAATATTTCATTTTTTTAAGACAAAATGGAATTTGATTTGCACATTTTTATGGTGAATTGTTTTTCTTATTTGAAGTTGATCTTTGGACATACTTGTGCTCCTCCCACAGTATCTGATTTATCACGAACTTCTGTGAACTTTGTTTCTGTGCGGGCATTGCAAACGGGTCTTTATTGCTACACAGATTACACCCCTTTTTACTCATTCCCTCCTCCTTTATCTGTTTTTTTTTTTTTTGTTTTTGTAATCTGATTCTGGTCTGCTCCCAGGCACCTCCTCCGAGACAGCTCACATTTCCTTTGATTCACAGCGAGATCCCATGGAGACCAAACAACTACGCAGCAGTTTACAGCCACCGTACTGCATCCTCTGGCCTAAATCTGCTCATTAAAGCAGCTGCAGTGAATCAACTGACAAATCAAGGCCCATTAGATATTCTGCTGCTTTTTTACTTCTTTGGCAGAGGCTGCCTGTTGTCTTGGGAATGATTCCAGATCAGGCAACGAGGAGACTCTGCCACATTTACACAAATTCAGTTAGTGTGTTGCACAAGTGCATAGGAGTAATGTGTTATTGGCTGTTTCTTCTCCCTAGGCCTGTGGTATGGTGACGTTGCTCTGGTCTGGATTTGATCAACTGCCTGTCACAGTCAGTTGACAAATGCTTTCTCTCAAAGAGTTTGTGCTTTACACAATCTGTCCTTCAAGCTGCATTCTTCCCGGTACCTTACAGCAGTTTGTAACTTCTCCTAATAAACTTCCCATCTCAGACCAGACAGCCCAGAATTGTTGGTGAGTCAGATAATGTTGAGGACCACTTCCTGTCACCCACCACAGTAAATCCATTAGCTGTGCACTGCTTCACATCCTGCCCTATTGATTTATAGCAAACAGCTATCCAGGCCCAGCTGCTGCCCTTACAGTTCCATAATAGCTATTGTTGTACAAGTAAAGCATGAGGGTCACCAGGAGGGTTGGTGAATGTGTTAACTTGTATCCTGCTCAGGCAGCTGAACCCCAGGTCTTTGGAGAGAGGACGCAGAGAGCAAAATATCAACTGTAGCCTGTCTCCATTGTAGGCTCAGCTGGTTGAGCTGGACATTTACTGTGTCAGGAGGATTGGGCTGTGGGAGTACAGAGTGTGAGTTAAAGTCATCTGGGAAACAGTTTATTGCAAGAGGAGTGTGGCTTGCGTGTCTGGGGACATGAATGTGACTGGGTGTGTGCATGTGTGTGGGAGGCTATCCTATATGTTAAATAGTTTATTTATTCCAGTGGTGCAGGAAGCTATGCAGCTGTGTACTAATATAATCTGCTTTATTTGCTTGTCTGTTTAAATATAAGATTAGCAAGCTTGTTCACACAGCCACAGATAAGGATGTTTCTTCCACCCGGTCACAACGCTCCCATATCCATGAGAAATGTTTAATTTTCATAAACCTGTTTAATTTCCTGGTGTAGTTGAGATGGGAATATGGGTATTTTTCCCATTCTTTACAATAAACATGAAGCTACTGCCTGGAGACAGCACAGCTTAGCTCAATGTAAAAATGACAGGTTGTGGTCTCACAGCAGGTTTATGTACAGGACTATTTCCTCTCATTAACCTTTAGATTTGTAAAGCTTTCACAAACAATATAAAAAGCAAATAATTTAATATATAGGTCAAATGATACAGTTTCTGGTGGGGCTGTTTTTTGTTTTTTTTAGTATTTATGTTTAAAAAAATAATATTTTGATAATTATTTGTTTAAACTTCATTCTGATTTTGCAGACTTATTATACTTATCATTCTCAAGTAGAAATGCATAGCAAGTCAAACAGCAAAACCCCACAGAAATGTAATTTGCACCCCTGCCTGCTAAGCAGGCATGTGGCTAAATAACAAATTACTACAGATACCGTAAAGTATGTCAGCAGCCTCTTGAACACAACTGGAATATGAGCAGAGTTTATCTGAAGCCCTCTGGGCCCCTTCCCTGACCTGATTCATTCCTGCTGTGACACAGAGAAGAGCTTAGGCCAGCAAAGTCAAAATCAGGCTTGCTAGAATTTTTTTTTTAAGACTACACTCAGTTTGTAACTGCAAAAGCTATTAATTATTGGGAGGATACTGAAGAGAATAAAATGTAAGATCCCCTCTAGCCATTAGGTGTATTCACCCTAAACATCCACACACACTTCTGCCACACCCTCTCTGAGAGCCTGTCACTGCTGGGGAGACACTCCCTGTCTAACATGCCTGAGGGGTTTGCATGATGGTGAATGTGTTCCCATTACACTGATCAGAGTTACTCATCCTTTGTCACAGTAGTCATGTCCTTGTAGTATCTGTTAGTTTCAGCGATTTAAAATTTATGAGTGAATCAGCGAGTTAAGTTTGGATAAGGTTAGTAGTAGAACAGTGTACGCGTTTTCACTTTTTTCAGCAACAGATTTACACTTGGATTCAGGACAGACTGAATATGCAATGCTAGTGTGGAATGTCACAGCAGTGTTTGAGCACTGGGCTCTGAACAGTATCCATCTCTGCTTTTGTGTTGCAACTCACTCACTCCTCCCTCGCTGGCAGCTTTTTACTGATACACATTCCTGGTTTTACTGTGCAGGGTTCTTCTTCTCTTTTTTTTTTTCCTCTGGAAGAAGCCTCCTAAATCATCATTCACAGAGGCTGTTGCTTAACAAGATAGTGGGAGGTGACGGATGTGCGAAAAAACAGTTTTCCTCAAGTATGGCTTCATGTCACTGTGTCTGTGTGGGTGACGACTGTGCAGCGAGGTACTCTGTAGTGAGAGTGAAAGGACATATCACTGATTAACTGGAAAAAGAACAAAGTTCAGTGAGAAGAACAGCACAATTGTCAGCTCTTTGTTGGCACTGAACAATGGGAGAAAAACTGGCAGGTTAGACTTTATACTCGCCATAATGTAGAAAACTAACTGTTAATTCAGGATTAGTTTATTTACTTTGATGTTTTATTCTTTTAAGCATTGAGTGCCCCCCACACACACACACACACACACACACACACGGATCTTTTTTTCTAGAGTGAAAAAAAAGGATTAAGAAAGCCCAAGAGGGAACAACAAATTATCAACAAACAAGTGCCCACAGCTTCAGAGTTCAGATGGGTCAGCAGATAAAACCCCCACAGCACAGTGCTTGAGCAGACTTTCAGTTACCTAGGCAATGTGCGGGGCGTGTCACTGAATTGCAACAGTTGACTGAACCCGCTGCCTCGCCCAGGAAAACAAAGACTACACAAACACGGACCCTGATTTACAGACAACAGGAAGGTTCTGCATGGACATACCGCACACACATTCTGCACAAAAAAATCAGATGGTTTCTGTTTATTATCAGTGGATCATTTTAACTTTTTTGTGTTTTAAAACCTTTAGAAAACTGAAAGATTTCTGATTTTTGTCAGTTTGTTCATGTTGCCTGTTGATCAGTGCTCATTTTTTTTTTTTTTTTTTTTTTTTTTATAAATGTGACCACACCTTTACTGAGAAGGGTTAAGAATGCGCAGGGAATACAGGTACAGTTGTCTGCTCTGATGAGTCATTGTGTTATCTGTAAGGTAACATGTAGCTGCAAGCACAGACAGCCCTCTGTGGTCTGGTCCTGCATGATCTCGAGCGAGACTCGATACATGTGCAACTCATGGAGATAATTCTCTCTGAAAAAGTGAAATTAAGGAACGTGTTGACAGTTCAGATGAAACACATAGTAAATAACTAAATGCTGAAAAGTAAATGTGCAGATTTGCAAATGAGTTCTTAGTCCAGCAAAGTGCCACAGACCGAAAACTAAGGACAGACACTGACATATGGGGAAAGTGCTGGTGTTGATTTCTTTTTTTTGTACCATTTTTAATTAACTACAAAGCTCCTTGCAGGAGCAACAGTAATGCACACACATCAGTGCAAAGGAGCAGTGTGAGGAAAAACCAGACTGTGACTGAAATACATTCTTTGTTCGTGTTTTTACAAGTTGTAAATGCACGCCCATTAATCAGCTTCAGTTACACTATTTTCCATTTTGTTATGATTGGTTAGTACGTTTGTTCCATGGAACTGAGCGCAAGCTTAGGTAAAGGTGGTAATTTAAGTGTTTATAGCTCATCATATGCCAGCACAGCATTGTCGCTTTTAGTCCCAACTTGTTTTATTAGTAGTCTAGATGGAAGATGCACAGAGTTGCTTATTGCATGCAGAAACACCGTAAGCTATAAACAACTGTCATACAAAAGAGTTTCAAGGACTGAAGCTCCACCCACCCCCCTTGTTTGTTGACTGTATTGTGTATAGATTTTATATTTTTGTAATGTCCTCATCTCTTGTTGTTTTGGGGTTTTTTTTGTTTTTTTTTTTTTAATTTTTTAGTTTTTTTATTAATGACTAAATAGGTCCTCAGTTAGTTACTAAATTACTCCAGGAGAATGCACAAACCCTCTCATACATCCAGTGCATCTGCAGCACCTGCAAAACACATCCTCTAACACACAATGCTTCCCAGCAACATGCTCAGCAAACACTCATGTAACAGTCTAGCATCTGAAAACACTCATATGCACCAAAGGGAATACATTGTGCTATCTGCTGAATGCCATACCCAGTGGCCGACAGTTACTGTAAAAGCAGATTTCTCTGAATTTCAGGGTGAACGACATTTGGGCTGCAGAACTACGACTGTGGGGGTTTATTTGGAATCTAAGAGGTGTCTTCCAAGCATAATCTGTCCTCCTGTATACAGAAGCACGCTGACCAAAACACAAGTAATGGACTAGTTCTTATATAGCACTTTTCTACTCTGTTTGAGCACTCAAAGCACTTATACAGCACAAGTAACACATTTAAATTTTCTCAGATGACACATTGTGTATTATATTTCACACATACTACACAATCTAGTTTTGACATTTTTTTGCAGAGGATTAAGAGCATTAAAAATGTAACCACATGTGTAAAAACCTGCTGTTGGTGAGAGGAAGAATTTTCATTAGAAAATAAGGTGATATAGAAAGTGTCACTTTGAAGAACAAACATGTACCTACAAGTAACAAGCAGTTGTGCAATCAGGGGCACTGTTAAAGTAAAACTAAATAACCAGCTCAGTTGAGTAGTTTATTTGACTTCTCTGATTAGGGATCACAGTTTTAGAATGCAGGCCTTTCAGCTGTTATGTATTTGTCAAGACAAAAAAAAAAGTAAAGTCAAGGGTGTTTTCTTCGAGGTGTGTTGAGTGTGCTCTGTGAGTTGTCTACACACACAAACACTTTCCCACTGGAATTGAAACCTGATGAGCAGGTTCCTGATTGCCACATATGAGCAGTGGGCTGCTCCCATGACTGTATGGGTGGAGGCCGGGGGTTAAAGGCCACTCAGCCTGCTTAGAATTTCTACATTACAGCTGTCTCTCTACTCACTTCGCCCTCCCTTCCCTGTTAGCAAGTCCCTCCACTTTGTGCTTTAATTTTAAGGTCAGGGTGAACAGCTGAGGGGCAGGTGTCCAGCTTGTGCACTGTCATGCTTAGGTGTCTTGTATAAAGAAGCGGATGTTTCAGATTATTCACTAATTCATGAGAAGGAGGGCGTGTAGTGATAGAAGTCATCATTCTTTGTATCAGGTGAAATGCTGACATTGGATTTCTCTGTCTGTGTGTTTTTAGGTTTGCTCCATCAAAAGCAAGGATGGCAATGCAAAGTAAGTAAATCAGCTCATTTTCCATCATCATTTATTTTATGCTTCGATTTTATTTCCTCTCCTGTAAATTCTGTTTTAATAATGCAGTAATTTAATGTTGATTGTATTTGTGTGATTTCTTTATTTCACTTCTGTCTGTATCACGTCTTTCAAAAACAGTCTGAACAGTTTGAGCTTGACCTTTCCTACTTCCAACTATTGTTTTCACTGCTTGCATTGAAATCACTTCCTTATAATAAATTAGAACTAAAGGTTCCTTCTATAAAAGAATTACTTCTATGGTGTTAAAAAAGTAAAATAAAATTCCACTTGGGAGAAAGAAAAAACTGACCAAAATTGCAATTACTTTTAATTACTTTAAGTTACTTGCAGCACTTTTGATTTCTTCTCTCCTCCGCTGGCAGTGGGTGAGATGGAGAGTGGCCCAGTAAAAGTGGCAGAATGGCAACAGACAATGTATGGTCTAGACTCAGGCATCCAGTCTGGAGCCACTACAGTCAGAGATGATGATGGCGAGTACACCGTGACCAAACAGTACACCATGACCAGCACTGTCGCAATGGACCCCGGTAAGGGCAGTAACTTTGTAACTTTGGCTTAATTATACCTAGGCTGCTTTATCAACCTCATCTCACTTCTCTATAGAGTTGGATCCCCAAAGCATTATGACCAGAACTCAGCGGGTGCGAGCTGCAATGTTTCCAGAGACACTGGAGGGAGGCACCACCATTTTGTCAACTCAGACAGACCCATCCCAGATGACTAACGTCCAGCGGCTGGCCGAGCCCTCTCAGATGCTCAAGACAGCCATCATCCATCTGATCAACTACCAGGATGATGCCGAGCTGGCCACACGTGCTGTGCCGGAGCTCACCAAACTGCTCAACGATGAAGACCAGGTGATGAACACAAAGATGTGCCCATACAAAGAAACACAGTCTGAAAGTCTGACATTAAAAATAATTTAGGTAAATTTTTACACAATAATTAATGGTGATTAATGGATTCAACGAGGTGATTAATGGACCCTGCGAGTCATCAATGGTTTAATGTTGTGCTAAAAGCATCAGTCGTCATGTCTGTGTGCTAAATACAGATAATCATTAGCTACAGCCCTGCATGTATCACCCTCTAAACAGACATAGGAACTTAAATTTTTATTTCGCCTAGTAAAAATTATCCCATATTTTCCCCTCCCATCACTCATAAGGTGGTGGTGAGCAAGGCAGCACAGATTGTGAACCAGCTTACACGCAAGGAGGCATCCCGACGTGCGCTGATGCAGTCCCCTCAGATGGTGGCTGCTGTGGTGCGGGCCATGCAGAACACGAGCGACATGGAGACGTCAAAAGCCACGGCCAGCATCCTCCACAACCTGTCCCACCAGAGAGAGGGCCTGCTGTCTATCTTCAAATCAGGGGGAATCCCTGCTCTAGTCCGCATGCTCAGGTGCTGCTAGAACAAGAGAACAATCATTTATAAATGAGTCAAATTTTTAACTTGTGTCACTTATCATGGTTTGCTAGAAATACTTTTTTATTGTGGTATATAAGACATTTTGGAAAAGCCACTCAAAGTTGCATCAAAGTCTTGTTGAGATGTGTTCTGTGAAGATGTTTTGAGGTATTTTCCAGTGGAGCTGCTTTTCTATTTATTTGAAGAAGGAAATAACAGTTTGTAGTTATTTTTTAAATTAAATATCACAAGAGTGAGCCACAAGTATCAGCCTCAAAATCTGGAAGACTGCTGGAAAGCTTTTTTTGTTCCTTCCACCATCATTTAAGTTCAGAAATTAGGTAGAACTAAATAGGACAAGATGATAAAGTTCAGCCCAACAAACAAGTGAGCTTTTGGCTCACGAGGATCACTGGTACAGGCACTGACTTCATTATTTGAAGCTCTGGCCACCAGAAAATAAGGAAAAGCACAAAATAGACAGGATTATTTTGTGATGCACACTAAACACACCCGTTTCTCTTCCTCAGCTCCCCGATGGAATCTGTGCTCTTCTATGCCATCACCACGCTTCACAACCTGCTGCTACACCAGGAGGGAGCTAAGATGGCTGTGCGTCTGGCAGATGGACTGCAGAGGATGGTTCCCCTGCTGAAGAAGAGTAACCCCAAGTTCCTTGCCATCACCACAGACTGTCTGCAGCTGCTGTCTTATGGCAACCAGGAAAGCAAGGTGTGTGTGAGATTTTTCTTTTTTTTTTTTTGGTACCACGTGCTTTCATAATACAATGACAATGACTGCAACGTGAGATTTATGACACTGTTGTGCTTGTATGTGCATGTGTTTCGTTTTGGGTGTGGCATGAGAACAGAGTTGTTCAGGTGCTGGCGCAGCCATGGGTGTGGTTATTTGTTTGCATAGTAAAATGAGTGAGGATTGATAGGTGCCGGGAAAGTCATGGCTTAGTTAGAATTGTGCGTTGTAAAATTTAAGGATTTGTTTTCACAAAGGTTTCTGTTTAACAGCTGATCATCCTTGCCAACGGGGGCCCTGAAGGTCTAGTTCATATCATGAGAAACTACAACTATGAGAAGCTGCTGTGGACCACAAGCCGTGTGCTCAAAGTCCTCTCTGTGTGCCCCAGCAACAAACCCGCCATTGTAGAGGCTGGTATGTGATATGCGTTTTCTGTGTTAACGCACACCTGTGTGCACAAGCTAGTTATACAGGTGTGTCAGCTTTGTGTTACCTGAAGAGGGGCCAATGGCTCCTTGGCAACTGCAGTGTTTCTTGACAGCATAATTTATGAAATGTTGTTGAGAGCTGAGTAATCTTACTTCTCTCTTCCCTGCAGGTGGGATGCAGGCTCTGGGTAAACACATCTCTGGCTCCAGCCAGCGTCTGACGCAGAACTGCCTGTGGACTCTCAGGAACCTCTCTGATGCTGCAACCAAGCAGGTCTGGATCTGAATTTACTTGTCTTCTTTTCTTCTTCTTTATGAACATTATATTCTTTTTGCTATATTTCCATCTACTCAGAACTAATGAGGAATATATCTTTTTTTTTTTTTTCTTTTTCAGGAGGGTATGGACAGCCTGCTGCAGCAGCTGGTGGGCCTGCTCAGTTCAGATGACGTCAACATGCTCACTTGTGCGACCGGCATCCTGTCTAACCTCACGTGCAACAACGCCTATAACAAATCTCTGGTCACTCAGAGCAATGGTGTCGAGGCACTTATCCATGCCATATTGCGTGCTGGTGAGAAGGAGGATGTGACTGAACCTGCTGTTTGCGCCCTACGTCACCTGACTTCACGCCACCAGCAGGCTGAGCTTGCACAGCATGCAGTGAGGAAACATTATGGCATCCCTGCCATCGTCAAGCTGCTCAACCAACCCTACTACTGGCCTGTCATCAAGGTAGATGAAAGAGGGAGGGATATTCTAGATTGGGGAAAAGTGTGTGTGCTACAGAAATGTGGTAATTTCCAAAAAAAAAAAGGATCCTAGACTGAAAGCAGGTGTTTTGAAGGGGGAAAAAAGTTAAGGACTATGAAATAAGTTCATTCAAGAGTCCAAGGATAAACACTGAAAACTGGACAGATGGACAAAGTGGATGGCAAGTAGGGCAGAGGGCCAGAGTTTCAGTCATCCTGAAAGAGCATGAAAGACACATGACAGCAGGAACAGTATGTTTTACAAGACCAGGCATTAGAGGGAAAAACAGCATGTCATATTTCTAATGGATACAAAAGCTTGAGATTGTTTCCAGTCATTTTATTTGCTGACCAATAACAGAACTGTATAATCAATCTATCTTGTTTGTCCCTTGCCTGAAGGCTGCAGTTGGCCTGATCCGTAACCTGGCCCTTTGCCAAGAAAACCAGAGCCCTCTCAGGGATGCAGGAGCGATCCCCCGTCTGGTCAACCTGCTGCTCAAAGCCCACCAGGACGCCCAGAAACACGGGTCATCCAACCAGCAGACGTACCAGGTACATGATGGGCAGTTTATGATCCCTGTGTGGAAATTGGTACCATTTCTATGGAATAACATTTATTCTCATTATGTTTTGATTCCAGGATGGAGTAAGGATGGAGGAGATTGTGGAGGGTTGCACAGGAGCTCTGCACGTAATAGCCAGAGATCCTGTTAATAGAGCGGAGGTTGCCAACCTCGAGACCATTCCTTTATTTGTCCAGGTAAACAGAGAAACAAAGCCTTTATAATGAACCCCTGTAGTTTTTCTTTTGAAATACTAATTTTCTTTTTTTTTTCTTCTGCAGCTACTCTACTCTCCAGTGGACAATGTGAAGCGTGTGGCAGCAGGCGTCCTGTGCGAGCTGGCTGTGGACAAACCGTCAGCTGAACTCATCGACAGGGAGGGAGCATCAGCTCCACTGATGGAGCTGCTGCACTCCAACAACGAGGGCATTGGTAAAACATCCACATAATGCACTATGATTAGCTTACTGTAATGTAGCATTTAGTCATAGGTGGAAAATAACAAAGTCAACTTACTCAAGTGCTGTACTTACTGTAAGTGCTGTTTCCAGGCACTTGCACAAGTCCATTTTGCGAGTCATTATACTTTTGCTACGCAACATTTCACAATAAAATACTGCAAACTACATTTTAAGAATGCACAATAAGAAGAAGAAGAAGAGGAAAATTAAAAGAAAAAAATCTGAACCAATCTGGTCGATCAAGGACCACAAGTCTTGAATGATCAGGATGCAGGTGCACATTTCCTTATCAATCAAGAGGATATTCAAGACCAAAATGCAAAACCCTGTTGGATCTCAAAAACAAACAAAAAAAAAGCCACTTTACAAAACTGCACAATGCACTGGTAGAATTGTGGAGAAAACATCTAATTAATCAAACAGAGGCAAAAAAAAAAAAAAAGACCAGACAGAACACACAGGAGCTAAAGGTGGCTGCAATAAAGAACTGGGAGAGCGTCACAAGTAAAACACAAAGCATCCATTGATGATTATGGATGAAGACTTCAGGAAGTGATTCAGTGCAAAGGATTTCACACAAAGAAAAATAAAAATGCATTTTTTTTGTTATATGCTTTATATGTTATACTATTAAACTCTACCAGCCGGTTTACCAGTCATGGATTAAGCATGGTCCTAGACTAAAAGGAAAAAGTTAATGAAGACCACAATAGGAAAAAGTATTTAGTCCATAATTAGACATAATCCCTGTATGGGAGACTGGGCCTACAAATTTGACCTCTGTATGTTAAAATGGCCAAGTCTTTTTTTACCCTAAATGAATGTAAAACTACTCATTAAATCAGACATGGCACTTTATTGCAGACTTCTGTGCTGAAGCCCAGAGTCAAAGACATTCCATTCCAGATATTAAGCTTTCAGAGTTGATTAGTTAATGCTGACCTTGATCACTGACTGTTTCTTATTTCTTCCCCTCCAGCTACTTATGCCGCAGCTGTGCTCTTCCGCATCTCCGAGGATAAGAACTCGGACTACAGGAAGCGAGTGTCTGTGGAGCTCACGCACTCTCTGTTCAAAAACGATCCTGCTGCCTGGGAGATGGTGAGTGTGTGGCACCCTCTGATGCACGGACATGACATGAAGATTAATGTTTAATGTTTCTATGATTCTTGTAGATTTCTTTATTCACTTCAGTTGTTTTATATCAAAAACTTAAATGTATATACACAGACACACACACACACACACACACACACACACACACACCTATATACCATTTTTCTACATCAAAGTGTTGGCTTCATTTGACCTTTACCCTCCTGTGACTTCTCTGCAGGCTCACAACAGTATTCCCATGGATGGACCCTATCCAGATGGTGAGTAAATGTAGCTGAAATGTGCACATACAGCACATTCCTCAGCAGTGGGTCACTCCACCACAGAGAGCAGCCGCAGCATGAAAGTTCTATAATTTGTTAGCAGGTTTGCTCCCTGCTGCTGCTGACAAGCTACTGTCATCATTTGGCAGCTATAAGAATGAATTTATCTAGTAGCCCAAAAAAGCACACGGCTACTTAGTATTTATGTATTGTAAGATTTAGATTTAAAACGGACTATCAGTAATATCTCTTACTTAAAACTTTAAGTTGCTTTAATCTTAAACTATCCTTTTTCATCATTTCTCTCCATGTGTGCTTTATTTGTACATTTTGTGTTTTCCCAACTAAGTCATGTTATACTAAAATCTCAAACTAATTTAAATTAGATAATTAAAAGGTTTTTGGTTTGTTTTCTTTTTTCTGACATAATTTATTTTTTATTGTGTTCATGGGGGTCCCACCCCCATCATGGTGTTTCTTTATTATCTTTGTTTCCATCTTTGTCCTGTCCTTTCCTTCACTTGCCTTTTTTCCTTATATGGCTTTGGTATTTTCTGTCTCCTACCCTGAGTCTATTGACTCAAGCAAAAAAAAAAAAAAAATTCTCTGTTTGATCCCAGTAATCCAAAAATATGCTAATAAAGTGGAAAAGTTTTCTTTTCAACATTTTCCACTATCACATCCTCAGTAGTAATAAGTAATGTTATTGATAATCTGTTTGTTCTTTTTGTTTTTTTTAATAAAAATAATAATAAAAAATAACATCTTCTCACTTGCAGAGCTAGACGCTGGTTTCGCAGGCTATGGATATCAAGGTGACATGCCCATGGACAGCATGGATGGAAATATGATGCATGACGAATACGGAGGCAGCATGGCCTATGACAGACAACAGTATCCCCCTGATGCTTATTAAGGTCAGTATTTGCTAATGTTACTTCAACCAGTCATCTTAATTTATATTGAGAGTTTAAAAAATTTTGGATTATCTCAGAGCAATTCTGGCAAACCGTCAGGCGACTCAGGAGAGGAAAGCGATGCTCTGCTCACATGGTTTATAGTGTGGGTGGGGCGCTGCTGACTTCAACTGAGGCTATAGTCGGGCAGTGGAAAGAATTCTTCAAGGACCTTCTTAATCTCACTGACACGCCTTCTGTAGAGGAAGCAGAATCTGGTGTCTTGGTTGGCATGCCTCTGCAACGTCGCGTTGACAGTCCCTGTACAACCGCAGTGAAAGCTTGGTCTGTATTGCCGGCAGTAAGTCGGACTCATTTCCTGTGGGAAATGTTGGACTCCACCAGGGCCGCATATTTTTCAACTTATAATGCTATTGTCTTATTAGATATTGTGATCAGCCACGATATTAAAACCACCTGCATAATATCCACTGTATAAAATCCTCTGGTGGTGTCCTGTAGTGTCCTGTAGGAAGGCAGATGCTTTGGATGTTGGAGATTGTGGGGGGGGGGGCTCCTCTGTGGACTGACCGTGTTCCAATGCATCCTGCAAATTATCTTTCACATTAGGATCTTGGGAGTTTGGAGGACGGGTCAGCATGTTGTGCCATTTTAGCAGGTGTTGCATGTCATGTTGCCATGCTGGGGGTGGCCTTTGCCATCTGGTAGTGGGTCAAAGTAGCATCCGCATGAATACCGTAACCCAGTGTTTCCCAGCAAAACATTAAATTATAAAGTGATGATCAATGCTACTGACTTCACCTATCAGTGGTTTTAATGTTGTCTGTTAATGCAGTTTAAAAGCACTTCAGCCTGTATCTCTGAAATGCTTCCACAGCAAAATGTTTTGAAATTAAGTCCTGCCCATTTCAGAGCAGCAAGAAAAGATAAAAAACACTTTTGTTTCCTTTGTGAAATAACTGAGGTCTTTTTTCTTTTTCATGTCATTGAAGAGGAGAAAGAAGCAGAGGAGGAGGAGGCAGCAGAAGCGCTGATGTAGGACGTAATGGGATAAAGAAGAGGAGAATGTGGTCGTCAGGAAAGATCTTTCCCTCTGCTCTCCACCTGATGTAATATATGCAATTATTGCTGAGTATGGGACTCATAATCTTAACAGGGCTCAACTTTGTTTTATAGCATAATTTTGCAGATTATAATTTTGACAGTGACATTGCTTGTAGTTTTTTTTGTTTTTGTTTTGTTTTGTTTTGCTTTGTTTTGTTTTGTTTCACTTTATTTTAGAGAACCTTCTAAGAGTGAGTGCATGTGAGTGTGTGTTTACGCTTTTGGGTGGGTATTCTATGCCAAAGAGATTTTATTTTGTGATGATAATCATAACGTCTTCTTTTCTTTCTTTTTTCTTTTTTTTTTAAGAAAAAGAAATAAAAAGACAAGAATAGTAGAAAACACTGCCAGAGCTGGCTCAGCGTGCACAGTGTACCTACTCACCAACTCTGCTTAACGCCTTTGTAAGACACACTTCTGTCTTTGCTGTAGTTTTGGCTCTGAATACTGTCGGTTTTCTCACACTGTGACCCAGGAGTCAGTGTAACCGTGGTTAACGCTTCTTTCTTATTTCACTAAATTTAGTAGAAGTGAGCAAATGGAAAGAAGTGGACATATTGGAGCTAGCAGTGTGGGACTGCTCCCTTCTCTTCTGTAATCAGCTGATGTGTATTATTTGGACTATCTTTGATCAAGACAGTTGTTTTTTTTTCTCATCTTTTATAAGTTATTTACTGGGAAAGTTTCACACTATACACAATTACCAGAATATAAATAAAAGATGCCTTTGATTTTAATTTAGAGAGGAAATCATATGTAGCCATGGGGAAAAAAAAAAACAATGATTTACATATTTGTGCAACAGATTTGTCCAATTCTTTAGTCAACACATGAGATATTACAGTTGTAGTTGGCCCTACAGCTGGAAAAAACTACTGACAGGGAAATTTGTCTTTCTACTTATTAAGAGTTTTTACTGAAATTTTGTTTAATAAAAATAAAGGATATATATTCAACACGTTCTGGTGTTCATGTTTACTGAGCTCAAAAACCAGGAATGTTCCTAAAGAGGCCCTCTTGTGCTTTTTCTTATTTTATATCCATCCATTTTCTTCCGCTTCTCCAATTCAGGGTTGTGGAGGGACTGGAGACTGTCCCAGCTGTCACAGGGCGTGAGGCGGGGGTATACCCTGGATAGGTCACCAGTCTGTCGCAGGGCTAACACACAGAGACAGACGACCATTGACACATTCACATTCACACATACAGGCAATTTAAAATCTCAGATTAACCTAACCCCATGCTTGTCTTTGGACTGTCGGAGGAAGCCGGAGTACCCAGGGAGGACCTTGTTGTCGTCAGGCGACAGTGCTAACCACCACTGTGCCACCCTCTTATTTTCTTTATTACATACATGGATGCAAACACCTGTTCAAAATGCTTGTTATCACAGGGTTCAGAGGAGAATGGCTAGACTGCTTTGAGCTGATAGGAGGGCAGCAGAACCTCAAATTACTGCTTGTTTCAACCAAAGTGTGCAGAAGAGCATCTCTGAAGGCACAACACGTTAAACCTTGAAGCAGCAGGAGACATTTCACACAAGCTCCTCAAAATTGGACAATAGACGATTGGAACAACGTTTCCTGGTCTGATGAGTCTCGGTTTCTGCTGCAACATTCGGATGATAGGAAAATGATTTTGTGTGCATGGATCTATCCAGCCTTGTATCAGTGGTTCAGGATAGTGGTGTAGTAATGGTGTGTTTTCTTGGCACACTTTGGGTGCCTTAGAACTGACCGAGCATCACTGAAACCTCACAGCCTGCCTGAGTGTTGATGCTGACTATGTCCATCCCTTTATGATCACAGTGTACCCATCTTCTGATGGCTGCCTCCAGCAGGATAATGCATCATGTCACAAATTTCAAATCCTCTCACATGACAGTGAGTTCACTGAACCGTCACCAGTTCTCAATCCAATAGAGCACCTTCGGATGTGTTGGGAGTTTTGCATCATGGATGTCCTGCTGACACATTTTACATCTCCAACAACAGCATGTTGTTATGTCAGAATCTCTGAGGAATATTTCCAGCACTTGGTTAAATCCATGCCATGAAGACAAAATCCATGTTCTGAAAACAAAAGGGAGTCTAACCCAGTACTAGCAAAGTGCATCTAATAAAGTGTCCAGTAAGTGTGTATTTTACGCTTGGGCAGCCCTCACTTGAGCACCTTTCTCCCAGCTGGAGTTTTTAATATATACCTGCTGACCCATTGAGCTCTGTTACAAGTGGCAAACAAGCACAGCTAATTTGGGGGTTTTAGTTGCAGATTTTTTCTGAAAGTTGCTTAAAAAAAAAAAAAAAGCAATGTTTTTATTATGCTTGTCATCAGTATGATTCAGAGGTAAAAAGGTTTAGTCGGATTCATTATTTTTCCAAATGATGAAAATATTTTACGATAAGTTTATAATAAGTTTTGAAGGTCCTCTCAGATCCAAGTTGGTGCTGAAGGATTCTAAGGAAGAGATGACTGCAACATCGGTGGAGAGGATATGAAAGTAGACACTCTGGGTGTATTTAAAATTGGTACTGCTGATTTGGATAAGCCCATCAATCACAGTTTTTGTTTGTTTTGATATTTTTGTTTTGTTTGTTTGATTTTTACAAAATTACACTCTGCTGATGAACCTCATCCTGCTCACTCTTCCTTCTTTATGGCTCTTCTGAAACGTCAGCAACACAGTTTATAGAACATCTTTATCACTCAACTGATTTAACTCGTGGCCTTGAGAACACACTTGAGTTAGGATAGGTGTGGCATAGAAAAGTACAAAGCCACCAACAGCCAATGAGGCACCTACCAGGATTGGCCACGTGAACATGTGGTTTTAGGCCAATCATTGCTTCTGGCAAACGGAGGGGTGTGTCCAATAGATGACCCCACGCAACACCGTAATTGCTCCATAAACTGAAGTAGTGCAACTAAGGCCCCTCCCCCAAAAGTGTGCTCAGTTTTTCTTGTATAGGTCTACTTCTAAAGACTTCAAAAAAAAACTTTTAAATGTAGACGTAAGTGATTTTTTTGGGTTTGTTTGTTTCATATTTTCCGACTGCATACTTATCCTTTTTAAAATATTGCCTGTCATATATTTTTATGATGACGCTGATTAAATCAATGAGTTGAAGCACATCAGATGAGAAATAAAGTTGTTCTATATATGAAGTGTTGCTGAAGTTGGAACCTGGTCGGACTTTCTCCGCTCCGCCTCCACTTGGCTGCAGGTGAAGTTGGCTTGGCTCTCATTGCATCCTGTGGCAGTAAAATAATGCATCATAATCTGAACAGGTGACACCCTCTTAAACACTGTTTCAACACTTTTTAAAAACAAGTAGTCCGAGCCTAACCCGTACATCATATTTCAGTAATTTAATGATTTTCGCTTTTGCATAGCAACTGTGTGATTTTATTCAGTTTCATCCTCTCTATTGTTACTATGCCCATATAGAAAATATATTAACACTTTCATTAAACTATTAATTGAAAACAGATACATCATGCACACTATATGCACAATTATAATAAATGTGAGTGGTGAGCTCCATAAGAACACTGAGGACAGATAAGGACTGATAATGTGTAAGATTATTGCTTTGATTTCAAACTTAAAGCTATCACTCATTATAGGATAAGAGTGATTACAGAAAGTGTGTGATACTTTACAACATTTACGAGTTATTCCATTTGTTCCACGTCTGCACTCCCAGTCTTTCTGTCTCTCTCTAGTGTGTAACACATGCAATAGAGAAATATTGTAATAGTCATAATTTGAGAAAAGAAGTCATCAAATTTTAAAATTGCAGCTATGTTGTGCATATTTGCTGCTTTCTTCTTGTCGTTAGACAACAACATTCGATACCTTTGTATGCTTAGTATAAAAAATAAAATTTCACATTTCACACGAGTCAAGTCAATTTGCAGTAACACATTCTGCTCAGTCTGCTCAGTCATTATTTTAGAAAATGTGGGTTTGGGGCAGGTATCTTCGGGTCACTGCTATTTGAACCTCGGACCACTGTCGAACCCCAGAAAACTCGCCCCCGCTGTCTGCGAGCTGCGTTTGTGCAGAGTGCTCCAAGCAAGTGGGAAATCTGCCTTCTGTCTGTGTCCACCAGTGTTTAGATTACATTATCAAACATGTGCATGGACTGCATGATGTTCTCATCCTGGACAAAGAAAGAAAAGGGCAGCAGTTAAATATTTTTCAAAAGCTGCGGAAATGTAGTTGCTCTTTAAAAGTTTAAAAGTTAGATAGAAATATGAATTACCTTCTGGCACGTCTCCAAGAACTCATCAATTGTGACCACTCCATCTTTGTTCTTGTCCATTTTCTGGAAAAAAAATGCAACAAGAAAAATAAAAAGGCAACAAATGTTACAAATGTTTTATTTAGTTTGAGAGTTAAAGCTGCCCTGTGTTTTTTCTTTTAAACAGAATATTTTTGTTCACATTCTTTTTTAACTTGGATGAGTCCTTTAGGCCAAAATAATGCCTTTTCCACACATTTGTAAAATGATTTAAAACCTGCATTGTTTATGTTCATGTTTGCAAGCTAGTAGGATTTTCATGGAAATGTTGAAAACTTCCAGGAGGAACATCCTTGCACCAGAGGACACCAAAAAGCCAGGGATTTGCCTAAAAAGCTGTGTTCTATAGTATCTTTAATGGGTACATTAAGTAGCCCAAACATCATAGTCTCTTGCCTTACAGCACACAGACAGCACATCAGTTGGTGCAAAGTCCACTCAGCTTTGTTGCTTTTAAAGAATCAGTCCACACTTCAAATGAGCTCAGAAAAATCAGAGGAAGCAGTGAAAGTTAGTGAATTAGCAGTGGGCTGCCACCTCAAGTCATCACTAAATGATGAACGTGTGTGTAATCTACAGGAGGCTGTAACATGGCATCATATGGTATGGTTAGACCTGAGTTCAACTTTTGATACTATGGCTCACAGGCAGTGGGTGTGCCTGGATCAGCTTTAGTCTGGTTTAAATCTTATGTCACAGACAGAAGTTTTTTCTGTTCCTATTAATAATTTTTTTGTTGGAAAAGGCTGTCTCGTCACGTGGTGTTCCACAGGGATCTGTTTTGGAACCTATGCTGTTTAGCCTGTAAATTTTGCCTCCTGAACAGATCATTGTTCATTTTAAAAGCACAATATAGAAATAAAACATGTTTTTAGTGAATACATTTTAAAGTAAAGCAAAGCAAACAGAAACATTGTAGTACGCAGATGTTCGCTCTCTAACAGAGCTGGCTCTTTGATCCCGACCTCCATGATGCTCATGGGGACAACAGTGTCTTGCATGGCAGATCCAGCCACATATTTAAAAATAATAATAATAATAATAATAAAGCATTTTACCCATGAATTCCATTTAATTTTCTGACTCACTTTGAGTTGAGTGTTGGAGATGTGAGGTGCACTGATCTGACTATTTGTGAGCTTTACCTGGAAGAAGCTGTCAACATGCTCTTTTGGAGCACTCTCTTTCATGTGGGGGTAAGTATACTTCCCCATCATGTCATAGATGGAGTACATTATTTCTGTCATCTCCTGAAAGTACAAAGAGAAGGATAAGAAATGAAAAAGGCTGCCAAAATAATAAAAAACAGACTGCAAGAGGTTCATTTACCTCTCTGGTGATGCAGCCGTCCTTGTTGATGTCATACAGATTAAAGGCCCAGTTGAGTTTATCACTCATGGAGCCTCTTAAAATGATGGACAGGCTTATAACAAAGTCCTACAGCAGGGAAAGAAAACAGAAGCACTCAAGGACTGAGATCGGCAAGTTGTTATTAATACTGAGTCAAAAGTGAAGAGCACAACAGAGGAAAGAGAAAACCTTGCAGTATGTGCTGTACTGATACCATGTTATATTTCAGTGCTGTCCCTGTTTCAGTTCAAAGTCTGGATAATCATGTGGTACTGACACCCACAGACTTTCACTAACAGAGTGAAGTCATTTTAAAAAGTAATGAGATTTATGTGTACCGAGCTCCAGAAGAAAGCTTTATGTGTCTTTCATCAAAATACTAAGGAAAAATACAATCAGCATAGACGAAGAAAAGGATAGTAAAGAAGATGAAAAGAAAAGGGAAAATATCATTCCAAATGGCAGAGACTGAAGGGAGGCTTTGAGATGTGCATCTCACCTCAAAGCTGACCGATCCACTGTTGTGTGTGTCAAAGGCTTCAAACAAGAAATGTGCATACATACTTGAATCTGCAAAAAAAAAAAAAAAAGAATATATATATATATATATATATCTATATCTATATCTATATCTATATCTATATCTATCTATCTATCTATCTATCTATATATATATATATATATATATATATATATATATATATATATATATATATATATATATATATATATATATAGATATAGATATAGATATAGATATAGATATATATCTATATATATCAAGTTACTGTAACTGTGCAGCTGATCCATCAATGATTTTGTGTGATGATAGCCTAAACTGACATGTGGACGTGTAATTTGTAAATGTGCATCAACTCAATTAAGGGGTAACAGAGTTTTGAATTGTGCTGCCCAGTTGTTGGTTGTATATCACATTTTGAAAGCTGTGAAAACATCTAAACGCAATTTATCTATTCACAAATTTTATCAGTAGCAATATACAGAAAGATGATGTCATTGCCAATCAGACGGTTTCCAGATGGTACTGCATGGCGGATCAAACACTGATGGTACTTTTCTGCATTTATAATTCCACTGGCTGAAATGCAGGCCCAAACCACGAAAGAGCCTCCACCGTGCCTGTTATCTTTGGCATTTTTCATAGATTGAACTAAAGAAATGGAAACAAATTATGTGTTTTTGTGGCAGGCTGCTAGTAACAAAGTGCCTTAAGATACAATTTAAAATAGGTTCTTTGCTAAGCTATCTGTTATGTGTAGACAAAACACTGGTTCATCCTTTGAGTTAGGTGTCTTATTATGCTTGAATTAAGCACAGGTTGGTGTTAGGTGGCTTACAAACAAAAAAATATTCCTCTGAAAATGGTCAGGTATACAAAGACTGGACTGAAAATTAGTGGGCGAAAAAAACAGCCAATGTCCAAAGAGAAACTTTGAAAGCCCTTCAGAAAGCCTGGAGAACTATTGCTCAAGATCATGTTAAAAAAGATTTCGATGAAAGTCTGGCTCATTGGAAGCAAATTATGTAAAAAATTGAGGGTTAGCTTAAGACTTTTGCACAGTAGTGTATATAATTTGGCCTTGATTTTAAAGATGAAACATTTATTCTCAGGAATGTGCATGTTAATTGTCACCTTCATAGTAAAGCAAAGCTGAAAGTGGATTGCAAAGCTGTAGCATCTTGTGGCATATTTGAATGGAATGCACTTAATCAGTTATCTCCAGATGTGAACACGCTGAAGACAGATGACACAAATTATTTCCTTATACAGAACTCCTTGGAAGAAACAAAATAAAATTCAAACCATGGGATAAAATGAAGTCAATCTGACTAACCTCCCTGAGGGAAGAACTGGGAATAGATGCTTTTAAAAGTCTCCTCGTTCACCGCACCACTCGGGCACTCCTGCAGAAATCATAAAATTATCCTGTGGACAAAAAAACCCCTCACACATGCTTTCCTATGCACATAAATAGTATAATATTTAGTCCCATCATATATTTATTGCTTTCAAGTATTGCACATTCATTGCAAGAGGAATAATCAATCCTTTCCAGGAAACTTTGACTGACGTTTTTGAATCCCCGGTAGAGGACCTGCAGCTCTTTCTTGCTGAATTTGGTCTGCTGTACAAGAAGGTCAAGGCCCTCAGGTCTGTAACACACTGTCAACAGTTCACCATCTTCAGATATACTCCCTGCATTAAGGAATGAAGACAGAAAGGAAACTGTTACTCCTTGAAACGCACCAGTGTCCTTGAAATGCTGTAAACGTAAGGGATGAAAAGGAAAAGAGACTAAAAGGGTAAAAGGAAATGTGTTTAATTTAATTGATGTGAGTCGTGACAAAGTGTGTGTCCTAACACTTGCTTTGATTAATTGACGAGCTGGAGCCAGAGCGACAGCAGGGCAGCAGTTTGAGGAAGCGCTGCTTTAAGGTCTTTTTATTGGGTTTGGATGGAGGATTACCTGGAAACAACCAATTAGACCAGAGATTAGAGGCAGACAGAGTGGCCCACAAAGTGAACACTGTGCTAAATAGATAAAACAGTGGGCAAAGTAAACTCAAATGCTTAGAATCACTTCTCTGGCAATTTGGTGCAAGAAAATTAGTTTGCTGGCCTGGCTTTAACTCTCTGTGACCCCGCAGACTAGAGCAAGTCTGAGTTCCTCTGAGATACAGAAATCAGCCGATTCTCTGTAATCTGAGATTTTTAAAATGAATTCTGTAATTCGAACACCGAGCTGCAAGCATAGCCAACTGTGTGATGAGCATCTAAATACTGAATGGCATTGCTATCATAATGTTAGGAAGGTTCACTGCACGGGTTTAGCATGTTAGCACACTAACTTTTGCTAATTGGTACAAAAAGTGAAATAGCTGGTAGGAATATTGGACAAATTCAGATTTTGATGGTGGTGTTAGAGTTAGAGTTATGCTGGCCACCCCTAAAGGGAGCAGCTGAAAGAAGAAGAAAACATATCAGGACTCCTCAATTATTGATCAAGTAGCATGTTCACATTCAATTATTCATTTGACAGAATATTCAAACTTGTATGACTAACTGACCCTGAACCATCTCTTAGTTATTCTGCTTGGGGATCTCATATGGTCCCCAAGTAGCCTAGGTGCACTGAGATGCACCTATGATGCACTGAAAACATCTCCGTTCCCTTCTTTTCACTCCTAATGCATTTATATGGCACTTTTTACATATCATTAACTTTGTTTCTTCTCTCTCCTCTTGTTTATTTGTTGCACTCTTTGTCCTCTCTCTCTCTCTGTTTGCACCTGCTGCTGTCTCTAGTTTGGAGGCTGCATGTTCCTGATCTGCAATATAAAGTTCACTGAGATTACTAATGTTGAGATGTTGAACTGAATTGTTAAAGAGCCTTGATTGTGTTCAGCTTGTAAAGGTATCTTGTTTTGTAGTCTCTCTTTTAAAAAAACAGACAAGGACAAACAGAAAGTGGACAGAGGTGATGGACAAAGCTATTCTGACATGTATTTCTTTTGCTGTGCTCACTGCTTTTTTCCTGCCTTCTGCTCTTTTCTTTCTTTTCTCCCCCCCCCCAACAACAGCTTTCTAAACTTGAGCTTTTTTTCTCAGCATCCTTTTCTTAGATCCATCCCCTCTGCTCTTTATCTAGGTTACTAAAATGGACTAATCTACTGGTAAGTACTGCTGTGGTGCTATGAAAACAGCCATTTAGATCCAGCTGTAATTTAAAACATTACTAATTACCTACAGGATTAAAGAAGTGTGTAAACATTTCTTGTAAATGATTAATGGTCTAAAAATAACTGAAACAGTATAAAATTTTCAACTTTATGTCCAAATCCAGAAAACAAAAATCTGCCCCCAGGGGGCAGTGTTGGATTTGAGATTGTAAAAGGCCTCCAGGTAAGATACAGTAAAAGGTGAACAAATGTGGCTACAGCAGTGTACAAGGAGCAACAGTGAGTCTGGCTTGAGACCAGAGCAGACCCAAGAACTACAGCCATTTACCCAATCCTGTTAATCCATACACTATAAAAGAGGACATTAATAATTGGGTGATTTGATGATGATAGAAAAGCAAGTAAAAGGGTATAATCTGTAAAACTTTCATTCACAGTAAAGAGTAACCTGCCAACCCACAAGCATCAGTCCCTGTTAGCGGATGCTGCATATCAGAACTTTTAAAAACTATAATTTGCTTTGCACATGCAAAATAAACAAGGTATAAATCAAAGTTAAAAAAAAAACATGATAATAAAATGCACAGTGAAACTTATGCTTTTTTGGCCTGTCACAGCAACCTTTTGTCTCCTTTAAGAGATTACTGTAGCTCCCAGGGTGGCAGTAACCTTTCAGTGCACTTATCATGAACATCAGCGATGCTGAGGATATATCAATCAAACTATCGTACAGCAGCTGCATGACCATGGAAAAACAAACAAAGCTTTATACAGCACTTCACATGCATGCACGCACGCACACATACACACACACACACACACACACACGCGGCATCAAAAACACCTCAGGTTTGTGATGGAAGGGGGATAAATTGTAAATAATAAAAAAGCACAAAATAAATTGTCAAAAAATGTAAAAGCTCCTGTTCTCAGGGCATTTCAGGTTGACAGGATTGTTTTATGCGCACACAAGACTGGAGTTGTTCTTGCAAAAATACAGCTACTAAATGAGCTGAAGCCCCCTTTGTGCTGCTTTTATGAGTTCATAGGCTCATAAACATTAGCTGGACATTGTGTTCTGATTTGATTTATTCACACAGTTATAACAGGAGCAAAAGCAACTAAGCATAGCTGATTAATTATTAAGCAATTGTTTACCACTCCCATATGTGTTAGAAATGAGCACTGCGTGTCTGCAGGGGGTCGATGGAGTTATTGATGAATAATACTCAACAGTTATTTCAGCTGATGTTGACATTTCAGAGTACCCATCCGCTGTTTGTTAGTTCAAGAGACCCTCGTGGGTGACTTTGATTGCGTAAATCAATTTGAATAAATGCAGCCCTCTGAGGCAGCTTAATGCTCATTTCCCCACTGTTATAACTACCTTTGCGGTCTCTTTCACCCACTGTTATAACTGCATTTAAAACCTCTTTGAGCCATCATTGTAACTATTTAAAGCCTCTTTCATCCACTGTTTCAAAAAATTCATGCGAAAGTGTTTAAACCACACGGGGGAGAAAAGTGAGATGCACAGAAAGAATTCTGAAGAAGTTTTGAAGATTACTTTTTAAAGTACAACTTCTCAAGAAGTTATGCTCATAAAGGGTCGATAATTTTCTCAGAAACCTTGAGCAGATTTTAAAGCTTCTGATGTGGGCCTGATGATTGGGCTTTTGATGAGCTGGATCAGAGAGAGCACAAAAAAAAAAAAAAGTTGAAGTGGTTGAAAATATTGACATTGGAATAAAATTTAATCGTGAAGTGAAAGGCTTAAATCTTCAAAAGCAGATTCTGATGATTTAATTCATAATAAATGTTTTTTTTTCTTTCATCAATTTCATGCACATTTCATGGAAAAACGGACAAATCCTATGAGACAATACAAAAGCTATGACCTGATCATTACTAGTTATTAGTTACCAAACCTTCTCCCCCAAAGTTAATCTTTTACCTATTTTTAAATATCTTTTACAGTGCAAAAGATTAGTTAATCTCTAAAGTAAAAATAATAATTGGTAAAAAAAAAAGGGAGTTAAACCAACTACTGTGTGTCATTTAGCTGTAAGCATATCGTGTTGACTTTGGGAGGACATGACAGCTTAAGGAGGGTCACACAGTGCTAAATGAACATTTGTATGCTGCCAGGGGCAACAGCTCCTATATTTACAATAATCCTCCAGAAGAACACAGTTCATATTATAGATGCACATTTCATGAAAAAGCATGGACGCACGCAAACATATTTGAATTTGCACACTCGGGCTAAAATTATGAGCTTTGCAGAGATTATATCAGTGGTTTTATCTCATGTAACTGTTTGTGTGTCTGTAGATGGTTTTGTGTCATATTTTGTTGCACTGGGTGGTGGGTGAATATTTGAGTATTGTACAAAAATATATTTGTTTGAAATATTGCCACTTTTTCCATTCAAACACACAAGCACAAAAAAAAAAAAAACAAGTGTTCAATTATATTGAGGAAGTGGTGACTGACTCATTTATTTAGGATCATAATTTAAAAAATAAACATCATATTGCATTCAATAAGCATCAGTTTTTCTGCTCTACAGAAACTGGTGACAGAATCCATAAATTCATCAGGAAAACCGTTCCTGAGCTCATGGATTAAGGGAGCTAAAGGTTCATTTTCCCCATAGACTTCTATATAACCAGATGTCAGTGCGCAACCAAAGCAGTCGCCCCCTTCTGGCCAAATAATGCAGGTTTTAAGGCACTATCATAATGGCATAAAGACTTTCACACCAAGAAGTTAGTTCCATCTTTTAGTTTAGGGATGAAAAAAGTGAAGCCAAGCTATTTCAGTCACTCCCTGGTGGCCGGCTGCAGTATAGGTCATAAAACCTGCCTGCTCCATGTTAGTGGATAGGATGTGGGTTGTAGCTTCCAGCTGAAGAAAACGTAAGCCTGAACTGATGGTCTCTGTCCTTTATTCGTCAGCTTATATTACATACAGACCAACGTAAGAGCTGAATGAATGAAGAATAAACAACAAAGGCATAGTACATTAAACTATTAGCAACAAAATGTAACAAATATCGTATGACAAACTGAAACAATTGACACATATGATGCATATAATTTTACCTTGTTGCCATCTCTCAGCTGAAGCTAAACTCCTTGTTTACTCTCCCGATTTCTCCTTACTTTGTTTGCCTCTCCTGTCAATCCTTTAGCTTACACTGCTGTTTGCTACGCCTTTCATTACCTTTCGACATCACATGTGAAGAGTTCTTTCCTTTTCAAAATAAAACATCCGTCTTTACAGGAAACGACTGAACAGCTAGAATAACAAATACATATTGCAAACCTTATAACGTTTAAGACATTATGCACTGGGGTCATTTACACTCCCACCAAATTATTTAGTGTTTGTACACAACTTCTCAAACACAAATGATTTCCTCATGAGAACAACCATTTTCATAACACTACATACACTGTAGACATTCTTTGACTTAGGAACTTTCCAGTATGAGAACCAGCTTGTGAACAGGACGTTCCACAACAGACATTTTGTTTATGCGCTTACCTCTTTTGTTTAGATATCTATCACCTACTACCATTTTGACTTTCCTTACGAGTCCATCCCTATCTGATACAGTCTCTGACACTCTTCCAAGTCTCCATGAAGATCTTGACTGCATTTCCTTAGTGTCCATCACTATGTCACCCACTTGAAGGTTTCTCTTGGGTGCATGCCATCGCTGTCTGATCATGATGTTGTGGAGATACTCTTTTCTCCAACGGCTCCAAAACTGTTCTGCCAAGTACTGCACTTGGCGCCATCGTTTTCTTCCATACAAGTCCTCTCTGACAAATTTGCCAGGAGGAGGTAATGCAACATTCGCTTTCATGGTGATGAGATGGTTAGGGGTTAGTGGTTCCAAGCTATTTGGATCATTCAGATTGTCTGTTGTAAGAGGACGACTGTTTACGATTGTCATAGCTTCATACAATAGAGTCCTTAGAGAAGCATCATTGAGCCTACCAGGAGTGAGTGAAAGCGTGGAGTTGAGAACACTTTTTACAGTCCTTATCTGTCGCTCCCATACTCCACCAGCATGACTAGCATGAGGTGCATTAAAGGCAAAATCACATTGGTATTCTGCAAGGAAGGTTACCACTCTCTTAGTGTCGACTTCCTGTAGAGCTGCATTCAGTTCATTTTTGGCACCTACAAAATTGGTTCCCTGGTCACACTTAATTTGTCTGACTGAGCCTCGCAGTGCAATAAAGCAACGCAGACCGTTGATGAGAGCATCAGTTGACATATCGTCTAGCATCTCAATGTGGATGGCACGAGAGCTGAAACATGTAAAGAGCACTCCGTATCTTTTTTGTTCCTTACGTCCCTGTTTAGTCGTGAATGGGCCAAAACAATCCATGCCACAATAGCTGAAGGGTGGCGAGGGCTCTACCCGTTCTCTAGGAAGATCACTCATTCTCTGTCCTTCCACAGGTCTCCTCAGTTTCCGACAGATCACACACTGGCGAATGTAGAGTGAAACAGCTTGACTCATTTTTGGGATCCAATAGCCATTGGCCCGAATTTCATTGATAGTAAAGCCTCTGCCCTGGTGTTTGATCCTTTCATGATGGTGAGCTATTATCAGCTTTGTGACGTGATGCTCTCTGGGGATGATTGTTGGATGCTTAAATGAACTAGGAAGGGCTGACCACCGCAGTCTTCCTCCCACCTTGAGCACGTCATCTCTGTCCAAAAGGACATCGAGATGGTATAGCTTATTGCTTCTTGGTAAAGGATTTCCTTTGCTTAGTGTCATCATTTCTTCCTGGTATGCTTGTCTTTGTAGGTCTCTAATGATCACAAGTTCTGCATCTTGTCGCTCACTTACAGTGGAGTGTGCATCTGATTTGTCCTGTAGGAGTCGTCGTCTGAGACGTGCCACCGCGCTAACAGCATGAGACCAGGATGAAAATCTTACCAGGCGATTAGCAAGACTCCAACACTCCATACCCTTTGTTTGCAACGTTTGAGCTTTCTTAACTTCTGGGTCTCCGATTGGGAGTTCCATGCTTTCCTTTGCTGGAGGGCATATTACCCTTTGCCACAGGAACTTGGGACCCATGAGCCATCTGGATGATAGCAGTTCCTTTATTGTTGTTCCCCTGGATGCATTGTCTGCAGGGTTTTCACTGGTGGGGACATAAAACCAGTGCTGCGGACTTGTGCTATTGCGTATCTTTTGCACCCTGTTTGCAACAAAGGTGTGAAAACGCCTTGCTTCGTTGTTTATGTATCCTAAAACAACTTTAGAGTCTGTCCAGAAGAACTCTTCCACATTGTCATAAGTCAGCTCTTCTCTGAACAGGTTACTCACTGTGACTGAGACAGCTGCTGCTGTCAATTCCAGCCTTGGGATGGTGGTGATCTTTGAAGGAGACACACGAGATTTTCCCATGATGAAGGCACAATGAGCATCTCCCTTCTCATTCAAAAATCTCAGGTAGGAGCACTGCCCATACCCAGTGGTGCTTGCATCTGAAAAATGATGCAGTTCCCTTTTCACCACCTGCCCAAAGTTTTCAGGCATGTAACATCTGGCTATCCTTACTTTCTCCAGATTGACAAGGTCCATCCTCCATTGCTCCCACTGTGGTTTCAAATGTTGGGGTAGTGGGTCATCCCATCCTGTGCCTTGACGGCACATCTCTTGCAAAATTATTTTTCCACTGAGAAGATAGGGGGCGATAAATCCTAGTGGGTCATATATGGATGCTACAGTGGATAATATCCCACGCCGTGTAGCAGGTTGGTCCTTCTGTGCAATGCTGAATGTGAAGCAGTCCTTTTTTATGCACCAGTGAATACCTAATGCTCTCTCTGTTTGTGTTTCACTAAAGGCAAGATCCTTTGTTCTTACATTTGTTGCTCGTTCCGATGCTGGTAAGCTGTTTAAGACAGAACTGTCGTTTGACGCAAACTTGTGAAGCCTGAGTCCACCTTTAGCACACAGTTCACGTGCCTCCTGTGCCAGCTGCATGCCCTCGTCCACTGTCTGCACACTCGTGACTCCATCATCTACATAAAAGTCTCTGGCTATGAACTGAGAACCTAGTGGATACACAAGGCTGTTCTCTTTGGCTAGGTGTTTTAGCCCATAGTTTGCACATCCTGGGGAGGATGCAGCACCAAAGAGATGTACTGTCATCCTGTATTCTTGTGGCTGTGCGCTTAGGTCTCCATTTTTCCACCACAAAAAGCGGAGGTAGTTGCGATCACTATTTTGGACCTGAAATTGATGGTACATTTTCTCTATGTCACACGTTAATGCTGTTTGATACTGTCTGAAGCGTAAAAGGACACCAGTTAGATTATTTAGCATGTCTGGTCCGGACAGAAGGTGCTCATTAAGACTGGTTCCTTTATACTTAGCTGAGCAGTCAAACACGACACGCAAGTTTTCAGGTTTCTTTGGGTGATAAATACCATGGTGTGGTATGTACCACTTTTCACCAGAAAGTCCATCATCCTGCACTTCTTCTGCCTCACCTCTCTTGATGATGTCATTCATGTACTTGACGTAATCAATCTTGTATTTTTCATCTCGGGAGAATTTCCTTTTGAGGTGGTTGAGTCGGATCTCTGCGAGTTGTCTGTTGTCAGGCATGTATGGTCTTTCCTTAAAGGGTAATGGCATTTCATAATGCCCCGTCTCATTTTTTCTTATGGCGTCTCTGAGTTTGTCAAGGAAAATGAGTTCTGCTTGAGACACTGTTTTATCATTTCCATTGACTTCCCTGAAATCACTTTCTAATGCACATATTGCATCCAAGGGAGTCATAGGAGGGATCTCCTTTATGGCAACACGATGGCAGAGGCTGTTCATCATGTCTGTCTCAAAGTGCGGAGCTAGACCACCAACTATGCTCCACCCCAAATCTGTTTGAACAGCATAGGGCTCATTTTCTTTGCCGAGTATCACTTGTCTGGGTGCCAGTGCTCTGGGGCAGTTGTAGCCTATCAGGAGTCCTACTTCACAACTGAGGAGTGGTGGGATTTTGTCTATGATTGGTGATAGGTGACTCCAGCGTTTTACCGTTTCCTGGGTTGGTATGTGTTCACGATTGGCAGGTATATGATCCTTTGTGTATGCAGGAGGCAGTTGAATGTGCGTTGCAGAGCTGTAGCCTCTCACACGGATGCCAGCCACCCTTTCACTGTTTATAATTACGTTTTCTCCCATCATAGTGGTTAGTTTCAGTTTCACTGGACATGCACCCACTTGAAGCTCATGACACAGTTCTTGATCAATGAAAGCAGTGTCGCTTTGAGTGTCTAATAAGGCATAGACAAGTTTTTCGTTATATGGGTTTGCATTAGATGACACCCACACTGGCACAATCATTGAAGTACTGGCAGTCTGTCCATCTCTAGCAACATTGAGTGACACAGCAGTGGTTATCTCTGATATATTGCTTTGTGATGCATTTTCTACACTCACGTGCCTTTCTCCCTTTGTGTCTTTGATGTAACCGTCATCATGAAGGCAGGTAGGGTGCCTTTTCAAACAAGTGTCACATGTGAGGCGGCATCGACAGTCCCTTGCACTGTGGCCTTGCTTCAAACAGCCATAACACAGCTTATTGTCCTTCACATATGTCCTTTTCTCTGCTAGTGACCGTTTCATAAAGTGTGGACACTTGTGGAGTGGATGTGAGTTTTGGCACAGTGTGCATGGTGAGCCCCAGTTGGATCTGGTTAGTGTCTCGTCGCAGTGTTCATGTGTTTTGGTGTTAAAGACACTTGCCTTGTTTCTTTTTGTGTCCTTCAGGTTCCCTCTATCACTGCGTGACTCGGATGAATGGAGAGCAGAGATGGACGTGACTGGGTTGCAGGCAATTTCTGCTTCCAGCAACAGAAATGCAGCAAAGTCACTGAGACTGGGAAACTCTTTGCCTTCCATTAAGGCCTTTGTAACATGGCGGTTCCATCTGGCAGCTGCCCAGTCAGGAAGTTTTTGTGTCAGTTTTTGATTTTCCTCACAGTCGTTCAGTATTTCCAAACCTTTTACATGAGGCATGGCTAGCAGGCAGGCATTTACAAAGTCGGCAAAGTTCCTTAATCCCTCAGGATCTTTGGATTGTAACTTTGGCCAGTTGGATAGCTTCTCTCTAAATGCTCTTTGAATAACAAATGCCTGACCATATCGTTGATTAAGTTTTTTCCAGGCATCTTGGTAAGCTTCTTCATCATTTCTAAAGAAGGTGCCTTCCAGGCACTTGCGAGCGGGGCCAGTGACATATTTTTTCAAGTAATAAAGTTTATCAGCAGTAGAAATACCCTTTTGGTCTATCAGTGACATAAAGGAGGTTTTCCATTCAATAAAATGGATTGGCTCGCCACTGAATACTGTTGGTTCTGGCATGGGAAGTCTGCTCAGTGTTATACTGTCCTGGACGGCTTGTGCTAGTTGAGCAACTGCAGGAGATGCAGATGACGTGGATATGTTAGGTGAGTGTGATGCAGAAGGCTGAGGGACAGAATCTGGGCTCCTCTGCTCACCTTTGACTGACTGGACATCACTAATTTGCAGTATTTCTCTGTCATAAGCTTCCAATCTCGCTCGAGCTGCTTCCACTTCCCTTTCAGCTTGCAGACGCTCCAATTCGGATTTTTGGATTTCAAGTTCTCTCTTGTGTTGCTCTTCTAAAGCCTTTATCTTTTCTCTTTGCTTTCTTTCCTCTGGCGCGATGTTGTATTCAGCTTCTTTTGCTGCCAGTTCTGCTGCTGCATCAGCCCGTTTTGATGCGATATATGAAGCTGAGGAGTGATGTGTGTTACTGGATTGTGCTGCAGTGGAACCATAAATGGAGAGCGCATAGTCACGATCTAGCAGCTCGCGTAAACGACATCTTTCATATTCAGCATCAAAATCTCCATCAACACCAGTTAGTCTCTTATATATGATTTTGATGATGTCACTAGTTACAGCTTCGCATGCATCAATTTTTTGTCTCAAATTGACTGTTGGAGCTACATGACCTCTTATGTCAGTGTAGAGTTTCATTATGTCATCCTTTCCCTTTTCTAAAATGTCTGCAAGTGATGACAGGTGTTCTTCAGTTGTGTCTGATTTTAGTTTTTCTCTTGCTTCACGTACTTGTATTTTCCACTGTTCATATAAGGTGATGAGTCTTTTTTGTTTTTTACTTACTTCTTCTGTTTGATAAGCAAGCATTTTTTCTGTTGGTATTCTGGTGTGTTCAGAGCGGCGAGGTTCATCTGTAGTGCTTTGGACTTGAGACTGTAGATCTGCCAGCATTTTCTCTTTAGAGTCAATTGTTTCTTTTATTTCTTGCCTTGTTTTTTCAGTTGCATTTTGAAGCAGGTCTTTGTGATCTTGAATTTCCCTTTGTAAACAAACAATCTGTTCATTAATGTCCTCAGGACTCACAGATGAAGCTTGTGTGTTGTCCATTTTCCGTGTAGCCTCTTTTTTCCTTTATCGCCTTTGTTTTCAGACCACTTGCTGCCACCTACTGGCCATCATAGTCGTGCACCTTGAGATCTTTTCACTCCGTCAAGTGGCGTGCGTCGGGTGGTCAAGCTCTTACTGTAGCTTCCAGCTGAAGAAAACGTAAGCCTGAACTGATGGTCTCTGTCCTTTATTCGTCAGCTTATATTACATACAGACCAACGTAAGAGCTGAATGAATGAAGAATAAACAACAAAGGCATAGTACATTAAACTATTAGCAACAAAATGTAACAAATATCGTATGACAAACTGAAACAATTGACACATATGATGCATATAATTTTACCTTGTTGCCATCTCTCAGCTGAAGCTAAACTCCTTGTTTACTCTCCCGATTTCTCCTTACTTTGTTTGCCTCTCCTGTCAATCCTTTAGCTTACACTGCTGTTTGCTACGCCTTTCATTACCTTTCGACATCACATGTGAAGAGTTCTTTCCTTTTCAAAATAAAACATCCGTCTTTACAGGAAACGACTGAACAGCTAGAATAACAAATACATATTGCAAACCTTATAACGTTTAAGACATTATGCACTGGGGTCATTTACATGGGTAAAACAAAAACATTAAAGTACATTAAAGTACAAATCCCATGATTTCTGTGATTTAAGGTATTTTTATTAGGATAATGTAGATTCTGGAGTTCATTATTCTGATAAGGTTGGTTTAAATTAGTTCTTTGAGGCTATAAAACTGGATGTGTTGTCATGGCTGACAGCAGTGACTGGCAGCTGCAAAAGAAGCTGCAAACTATGAATGTTTGTCCATCTTTATGGTCAATTTATCGTTACAACACTGACGAGGATATTAGTCCTAAATTATGACTAAGTTTGAGACAGAAACGTGAGATCTCCTTATCAACACCTCCAAATGTCATTCATAAACATGCAGAAAGTCATGAAAACTGCTCCTGGCCTAGAAATGATCTGGTGAATAACCCATTTTCGGTCTGAATGTACTGACAAGCAGATTATAATATCTTCATTAGTGAGCTTTAGTTGTGACTTGGCGCCATATAAATAAAATTGAATTGGATTGAAAAAAGGATACTGAGCCATGAAGTTTTGCAGATGTGTTCTTTAGTGTTCAAAGATGTGCAACCCAATGTTCATATTCCTGCATGTTTAGTACCCTTTGAACATGTTGGGTGTGTTTATCTGAAGTGGGCAATAAACAATTTCAGGCTGCTAATGATGATATATATGATAATATGTACTAATAATATGCAGCCTCTTTCTCATGCCTGATTGGCTTAGCCTAATCACGTGATTATTTTGTGCTGTTATTGATTATACCTACTTGACCATTATTGACTTAAATAGAGAAAGTGGGGATTATCCATATCTAGCAACTGACCTAGGTCATTGAGCAACTGGCAGTAGCTAGATAATGAAAAACTGAGGAATCCAAAATCCCAGCCAGTCTATTTATAGTAACATCAGTTCTAGGCTGCAGTCTTATTGATTAACCTGTGATACCAACTTCTGACTGGCTGAGCATTGTCTAACATGTTGGTCAGGGATGACTCATGGCCATAAGTAGTACAGACTAAGACTCATCATTGACCAGCATTAAAGCCATACCTGCTGCTCAGCATTGTTGCTCAAATATAAACAACATGGTTGCATTATGTATTAGTGATGTTACACATAATGCGTTGATATCAACAGATTACGTTATGGGTGCATTATGTAGTAATGTTCCTTTACGCACGTGTATAAAATGATGTGAATATCTTGCAAGTATGCATTATATCTGGCCTATTGTTATATATTAGATAAATAGAAAGACATTATGTAGTACACACTCTTGTACAAGAGTGTAGCATATACTTCCTCTAATTTGCTTACTGGATGTAGTTACCAAATGTATTTGCAGAAATGTTAAAGATAATCACAGAATGCTTCTCTCTTACAGCAAAGGTTTAAGGCAAGGCCTCACAATTAGGGCAAAATAGTTTTGAAGAAGGTAATAAGTTACAATAATCTTTACTATTGGTTCATGCATGTACAACACTTTATGCTGTGGCTCAGAAGGTAGAGCAGGTCATCTACTAATCAGAAGGTTGGTGGTTCGATTCCTGGCTGCTCCAATCTGTATGCCAAAGTATCCTTGGGCAAGATACTGAACCCCAAGTTGCTTTCTGATGCAACCGTCAGAGTATGAATGTGTTAGCTAGAGAGAAAGAAAGCACTTAGCTGTATAAGGAAGTGCTTGGGTGTGAATGGGTAAATGCAAATGTGTTGTATAAAGTGCTTTGAGTGCTCAGCTAGAGTAGAAAAGCACTATATAAGAACTAGTCCATTTCCCATTTAGTCCATGTATTTGAGTTCCAGTTCCTTTTGGGTATTTACGAGGTGCCAGATTTCCTGCCTTGATTTCCTTTTAGATAGATAGATACTTTACTGATCCTGAAGGATCCATAGTGAGTTTGATTCTTTGTTATATTTTGAACCTTTGGTTTCTATGTTTACTCTATTCCAGTCTACTGAAGCGTTTTAGTTGAGTGCTTCTTTGCTTTTCATTTTCTGTCTCGAGTTTATTATTCTAGCCGCTCCTGTGTTCCTTCTATATGGGATGAGTTTAGTTCTTCGTGTTTGTTATTGTCCTCGCTGTGTCTCGTTCTGTGCTCATGCCTCAGTCACTTTGTGTTCCCTCTTTCGGTTCATCTTGTGAATTGTTAATATTCTTATTTGTGGTAATCTCCTTTGGATACTTCCTGTTCAGATGTGTCTCGTTCCCCTCCTGTGTCTAATGCCCAATCACTCCTCTTATTCGATGAATAGCCCTGCCTTTCCTGTAGTAATTTTTGGATGATCTGTTCTGCCACTTTTTTGTTTGCCTTCTCGTGAGTTTTCCAGGTTTCTGGTCTTCATGCCTCATTGTGTTTGTAGTTTAAGCCTCTTGGATTTGCTGCCTTTTGCTTTCCTTTTGCTGCCTTTTGGATCTCATTATCAGCTTTGAATAAAGCTCTCCTTTTGCTTCATTACTTTGAGCCCTGGTCTGCATGTGGGTCCACTTTTTGAAGGGAACTCTGGCACATCCATCTAATCTGTTTTCTTAACAGCTTATCTAATCCAGGGTCATGGGGGCGCTGGAGCCTATCTGACTTAGGATGAGAGGTTGGGCACACAGAGGACAGGTCGCAAGTCCATCATAGCAGGCTGCTTCCAAGAGCTTCATATGAAATCTAGGCAGATTTACCAAACCATCAACTCAATCTTTAAAAAGTGTTTTTCTTTGACATCATGGTTTAACTGTACCACAGCAGCAGCCAGTCAGTACCTCTGTAATAAGTGTAGTGCACAAAGTAATGCGTATCTATAATGCATGAACCAAAAAGTAAACATGGGAATTACAGCAACTTTACAGTAGAACAGCTGGACATAAAGACCATTTAGCATTCAGCGTGAATGTTTTTCTATGCATATTAATAGAATCTTCCAATAGGCATATGCTGCTGTTCTGCTGTTAGACAGGAACCATGGAGATGAAAAGTAGAGGCTTCAGGCTCTGCTTCACTCTTTAATAAAACAGTTTGTTTGTGTCTTCTAAACACCTCCTAAAGCCTCGGTGTTCATGCACCTGTTTACTGTTTGCTTAACCTGCTACTGAATGGATATCACACCTGTTATTATGCCAGCAACAACTATCAGCTATGAAATCAGCTGTCATCTGTATAACATCCATCCCATACAGCAGTTCAGAAACGTCCTGAAAACTAAACGCTGCTGCTATGTGTGTCATATTAAAGCGGTTATTTTTACACATTTATGTAGTTATTTTTAAAGGAAAACACTATTTTGGGAAGCTGTCAGAAAAATGACAGACCAGCCTGCCAAAGCAAAGAGAGGCCTGTGTGTGTGATCTCTAAAGAGGATTGTGTTTGTAAGCGCTTGTGAGAAAAATAAAGCAGTGAAACGTCTAAAAGAGAGAGGAGCCTCCTTGATCTAATTAGGCTACAAACACTCACACTGTTAGATGTAATTTTAGGTGACGAGAGCCTGTTTTTCTAATATCTTTCTGTTCTCTTGCTTTTCACCGCTAGGCCTATGACCAGCATAATTATTCATACTAAAGTAAATCCACATTGAGCTGTTTATCATTATAACTAATCATTAGCATTACTGTGTCGATATAAAGTTGTCTTTGTCAATCTTTGTCAAGCACATTAGGTTTGATTTTTTTTTTTCTTGCAAATGAACGTGTTTGTTCATTTCCACAGATTCAGCTAATCTGAGAAGAATCATGTCGATGTGATGTAACAAAATAATGGCAGATGTTTGAGGAACAAAATCATCGAAGCATTATGCCAATTTTTTTAATAGCAGGGGGGAAAGTGCCCAGATAAAAGCAGCCCAACATGACAGTGATGTCTTCTGACTGCTTCTTTAGAAAACTGGAAAGAAGAAAAAGCATTCATAACTGAAAACCTAAAGAAAAATATGTGGCCGTTACTGAATTTCTGAAGTGATTAATAATAATTCCTGATTAATTTTCTGTCCTCAGTTAAATTGATAAATTATCAGTAGCACTGGACCACAGAGGGACTGTTTTCAGATAGATTTACAGCTATTGGCTCAAATAATACCACTATTGCTATCATTTACCCATCTATTATTTCACATACAGTCCTTATTTAGATGTAAAGTAAACACTAACTTCTGTAAGCAGTGGTGGCTTTAGATCCGAAGTGTGTTTATTGATTACAATGAAACTAATTTTCTTCTTGCAGAGCCATTCCTCTGGCACCATTTTTACCTTTTATTATTATTCTAGTTCCAACCCACAAATACTAAAGATATGATGGCGACCTGACATTTTTAGATCTATTAGTCTGTGCTCTTATTCATATTAAAAAACGGGCAGATAATGTAAACTTCATTTCAAAGTAAAATACCTGTAAGATCAGACTAAATAATTAATCGAATTGTGCTGCTGTTTGGGGGAGCTGTAGGGCTGGGAGTTCACGTGAACACACACACACACACACACACACTTATTGGGTGATTGTGGTTTATTAAAAGTTCTATAGTCATATCGAATATAGAATATCAGTGACTCGAAGTCTTCAATCAAACCAAAACTTTCATCAGTGCAGTGAATGCGCACTCTGTGGAGATTTAAGCCAGACCAGCAAACAGCACAAATCACTAAAAAAAAAAAAAAAATTTATTTATAAAAAACTTACATGACGAAACCCCTACCTGTGAGTGGGTCATAAGATCTGTCCAGCTCTCTGGAGTCTGACAAACTCTGATCCTGACTCGTGGATTTCATTTTTCTCTCCCTCTCAGTTCTTATCAAATCACCAAGCTGATCCTGCGGGATCTGTGCGCGTCCGAGCCGCAGTTTATCTACGACTTCTGCGCCTTGACTCCCGTTTGCATGTCACTTCTCTGCGAGCATTAGTCAGTGCGGGCTGCGAGCAGATGAACGACGGGGATGCAAAAGTCCGGCAAAGCTCCTATATGTCTGTTTCCATGCACTCCAAACTAAAACTCTCTCCTCTTCCCGCTTAGCGGCGCAGCATCCACAGTTTTGAGGGTTCAAATGGGTTTGAAGTTCAAATGTACTGCTGACTTTAATTTTCTGCTAAACATCCAAAGTCTGCCTGGCAGCTGCAGCATGCACATGTGTCCACGCAGAGACGCGAACAGAGAACGAGAGAGAGACGCAAACTATCAAAGCTGGGAGGACTGATGAAGCAAGAGGGGGAGTGGCATACCCACTAATCTATGCCTGACTCTCTGATGGATGGTCTCACCTTGGACTTGAGCCGCTCGGCAGCCTAATACTTGCGGATCAATATCCTGTCAGCTTCACGTCCTTGAGTTGGCTGAGCAGAGTTAAAGGATGACTCACTCATATTTCATCAAGGTCGTGATTAGAAAAAAAAAAAATTTGAATATTATATCCATAAATAGGCACCATGTAAGCCGGATGGAGAAGGAGGACTCCCCGGTCGGTTTACGGGATAAACTTTAACATTTCAGCAAAATGTTCCCCATCAGAAACTTCTCTTTAAAGTACTCTGATGTGATATCCCTGAGCCTGGCCAGGGCACCTACAAGATTAAGGACTTTTTGATGCTCATTTTTTAAATTTATTTTGAGTGTGTTTTAAAACCATTGGACATTTTCTGCTTCATTCTGTGATTGACTGTTTTGGACAGGCTATAATTAGGATACAAAGCTACCAACTGCCTAGTCTTAAAGCACTCCTGTGGACATATTACACCAAATTTCCAGTGGTCATCAATACACTGATAAGGTTCTTACAGTCAGGAATCCATACTGGCCTTAAGGATCATTTCTTTGGAATTCAATTTTATTCTAGCTGCTTTTTCTAGAACGTGATAATCAAAATGAACTTTATTCCACATGTTCAAGACCTAGATTACAGCAGAAATGTTTTACTTAAATAGAAATGCCTGCATGAGCAAATAGCATGACATCAGTTTCTGCATCACTCCACTGTATGTAATGGTCTCTCTGGCCAGCCCGATGCAAATTGTCTGCCTCATTTAGATATGCTAACATGCTCTCAGCGACAAATATGCTGATTTTCAGCAAGTATAATATTTTTTACTGTTGATCTCACTAACATTTGAGAATTTGCACCAAACAAAATTAAATTAAATCAGAATATTGGACAACTGAAATGCTGAGCTGATAACAGCAGCAGCAGCTAAAGAATTATTTGCAGATTTCTTGTTTTCAGGTCTGGATTTTCTTTTCTTCAGCTTCTGAATAAGACCCAGAGCTGCATACCTGGCCATTTTTAGGTTCACGTTAAAACTAGAATGGAAACAGAGACTTTCTGGTTGAATCCTCGGTAAACCTAATTCAGCATTACTAAAAAGGCATCACATGAACACATTTTCTCAGACTTTACAGTTGTTTCTGCATGCAAAGCAATTTCATGATTAGTAAATGGACTTTGAGATGGAAAAATCACTGGAGTGTTCTTACAATCCGAGACCAGAACCCAAATGTGATTCCTCTGAGGCATAACCCTTTTAAAATAGAAACAAAAAATTACAAAATGCCCTCATAATCTGGGGCATAATAAAAAACATCAATAAACAGTGTTATTATGTGCTTGCCTTTGAATGTAATTCTCTCATACACAGAGCAATCTAACTGAGAATACCTTTTCCAGGAAAAGCTGAAATAATCCTTGTTGGGGATAAACGGTGTGGTGAAGCTTCTTTAAGCACAAGCCAACGAGTGAGGGATTATTGTGTCCCTAGTCAGAAGACTGATGGGGAGGGGAGAAAATATCTATCAGCTGCTAGAAAAAGAGAAAAGTGCAAGGCAAAGGAGGACACAGAAAGAGGCCTGGTGAAGCAAAAAAAAAAAAAAAAAATCAAACAGAGGGATAGTGGTGCATCTGAAGAAGAGACTGAAGCAACAGAAGGAGCACAGACATGAAAGAGAAACAGAAGAAGACAGAGGTAACACAGTGGAGAGGTATTTGAATATATTATGTGCCTGGGGACTGTTGAATCTCGCAGTATTGATGGTGTTTATCTCCCACAGGGGTTTACAGAGACATTTAGCACCACTGCAGGCTGGAAAGTGGAGCCGACAGATAACCAATAATGAGCTCTGATTGATGCCTGGAGTCATGCACAGTGCAGAGCAATGGCACAGGTGGCAAGCAGCAAACACACACACACACACACATGCACAGATACAGTAAAAGTATACAGGACAGACAGGTGACAAGCACATGCTTGCAGAGTAAAGGACCAAAAAGTGATGCCACATGACCTCAGGAGTTGTGTGTCTGCTCACATGTTTTCCACAAGCCAGTCTGAGTTGATTTTGTGTTTTCTGCAGATACAGATATATGCAAGAACACACAGATAAAGAAATGAAGGGGTGACAGAGGGAGGGGGAAGTTCAGCCGAGACAAAGTAGGTAATCTCCCCTCAAATGAATATTGGATGAGAAGGCTGATATGCCTAAATGAAGCATTATAAATACACAGCAGCGTTAATGGGTTGTCACAGTAAAACACCCGGGCTTGGATCTATCTGACATCTATGCCATCATCAATACACATACACACACACACACACACACACACACACACACACACACACACACACACACACACACACACACACACACACACACACACACACAGTAGAGATTACACAGTAGAGATTATATCAGGGAATTAATACAGTGCCCAGTATATAATGCAGAATAATGTATCAGAGGATTTCATGTAGACTGATATCAGGAGACTGAGGTATGGTAGTTTAAATATTATGTCACACCCTTTCTGTAACCCTCACAGAAGGAAATACACACATTTTTCACACTGCAGCATTATTCCCAGCATTAAAGTCACATCATTATCTCTGGAACAGGTTGCACTAGTATAATACTTGCATGTTCATAAGAGGCCTGTCACCATGATTTTATTACTCACAGCTTTAATTAGGTGTATGAGAGAGACAGAAAAAATCCAAAAGCGAAAAGAGTGAAAATGCTTCCAAAGGTGTTGTATCAGTTGGAGTGAGGGCTCTGTATGCAGGTACAAATGAAAAAAGATGTTTTTCTTTTTAATAAACTTCTGACTGCTGTATTCCTACTCTTTAGAGGTACTCTAAGGATTACTGGGCTTTTATGTGCAAGTGTCATGGGCCAATTTATTGTATCTCATACACCTAAATCTCTTTTAGGCAGTTGTTTGAGAAAGGATCCATACAGATGAAGCAGAAGGTTGTGTACCACCACTGCCTTCTTTTGGAATTTCTAACCACCTGTCTTCCTTCAAAATATTACAAAATAGCAGTGCTTTTTTGTTTGTTTTTGTTTTTAGCATGTTCCTGTACACTAGAACATGTCACAGCCTTACTTGCAACATGTGACAAACTTGCCCCAAACTGGCATCTATGATAATGTTAGATATAAATCTCAGAGTTAACTTAATATTGGACAGGAGACAAAGTGTCAAATGTCACTGTAATGGTTCCTTTAATCATTTCAAAAATATAATAGTGACTATTTAACATATCTAGTGTATTTTTTTCTTTAATTTGAAGGTCAAAGATAGCATTATGTTCAGTGTAATTTTTTTTTTTTTTTTACCAAATGTGAACGTGAAACTGACCATAGAATTATACACCCACAGGCCACTTCATTAGATACACCTGTTTATATTAATGCAAACATCTAATTAGCCAATCACATGACAGCAACTCAATGCATTTAGACATGGAGACAAGGTCGAGACTGTATGCTGAAGTCCAAACTGAGCATCAGAATGGGGAAGAAAAGTGACTTTGAATGTGGCATGGCTGTTGGTGCCAGACAGGCTGGTCTGAGTATTTCAACTGCTTCAAAGTGATAGGAAGGCAACAGTAACTCAAATAACCACCAGGTTTTGCCGAAAGCATCTCTGAATGCACAACAGGTCAAATTTAGAAGCAGATGGGCTACAGCAGCAGAAGACCACACCGGGTGCCACTCCTGTCAGCCAAGAGCAGGCAACTGAGGCTACAGTTCACACAGGCTCACCAAAATACTGGGCAAACGAAGGTGACAGTAAAGCATCACCTGGTCCTATGAGTCTCAACTTTTGCTGCAACATTGGGATGGTAGGGTCAGAATTTGGTATAAACAATATGAAAACATGGATCTAAACTGCCTTATATTAATAGTCTAAGCTGCTGGTGGTGTAATGGTATAGAGAATATTTTCTTGGCAGACTTTGAGCACCTTAGTACCAACTGAGCATTGTTTAAAACCACATCCTTCCTGAGTATTGTTGCTGACTGTGTCTATCCCTTTAAGACCACAGCGTACCCATCTTCTGATGGCTGTTTCCAACAGAATAGCACACCTCGTTAAAAAGCTCAGATCATATAAAACTGGTTTCGTGAAAATAACAGTAAGTCCACTGTACTCAAATAGCCTCCACAGTCACCAAATCTCAATCTAATAGGGCACCTTTCTTTGTAGCTGTGAAGCGACAGTGCTAAACACTGGTTTGTGTCATTCAAAAATGATAGCAATAATGATATCAGTCAAATATATCTATAACAAACGTTTACTTTGGAAGTGTATGGAGGTGATCAGCAACTCTAATCATAACTCTACAGAAGAGTAAAAAATGGCAATTTTTTTTTATAATTTTATCACATGTGCAGTTGTATTTTTAAATATCACAGCTATTACCAATCAGGTGATTAAACAAAGTACAATCACCTGCTCGATCAAATCTCTGCTAGTCACACAACAACAGTGGGGTACTGGGGTCGCCATCGTCCCCTCAAAGGGCAGCCGTGACTCTTTCAACTGCTTTGTTTTAATAATTAATAGTAAGTGCTCCTTTCTATTTTAACTTCCACTCGTACAAATCAAGACAATAGCTTTAAATTTTAGGCCCAAATGTGATGCAATATTAATGGCTTTTGAGACACCAGTCACTTTCCTTTCTACTGTACTCTACTCTACTCTACCTGCTGTCTAACCAGCCTTAAACACAAACAAACCTGGAAACGCTCAACATGCATAACAGGGGGGAGCAACATTTTCTGTTTCCAAAGCGCTGTAATTACTTAGTGTGTTAATGCCATTGATTGGATAGTTTAACTAAAACCTTATTACAATGAAAATAATGAAAATATTTACCAGTTGTCTGATATGCACCACGGCATAGGTCACTGATGAAACACACTGCATTTTAATGAAGCTAAAACACAAGTACAGAGTTATTGTAGTTATTCCCCCTGGGACTTTGTGGGCTACATTAAGATGGTCCAGACTAGCCATAATTTGCCCGTGTGTTTGGTACACTGTGTACACAGAGGCAAACTTACTTCTGTGAATTCAGTAAACAAGTCACATCTGGTTTGGAGCAAAGACAACCGGCAACCAGCTTTAATGTCACAGAAGTCAAATCAAACAGCTGATCCAGAAGCTGTGTATTATCTGGGTGTTGTGGGCATCAGACTGATTACATTTTTTTGTTCTAAAGGAGTCCTGAAGAAGAAACAAAGCACACGCTGCATGTGTCTAAATAAATTTGTGATCAATTAAAACTGTTGACAGAAACACTTCCCACAATGGATTCATCCTAGCTATCAGAAACCATTAAACCAATAATAAGCTTACTGTTGAGCACAGACTAACAGAGGCCCTCAAGATGTATCAACAGACTTCTTATTCTGTAAGCGGGATGATGATGTATGAGCTTGTGAAAAAAGGAAACCAATCAGGAATCTCCTCCTGCTAAAGTACACTTCTGAATGAACATGTCTGTTTGTTACCAAGTGTGAAACTAACTTCCAGCAATAGGGGAGAAATGATTTAAGAAAGCAAGTCAAGCACTACCTTTACTGATTTTGCCTGGACCTCCGCAAGCCAGCTGCCAAAAATCAGCCATCTGCCAAAAATCAGCCATCTCCCCTCACTGTAAATCCAGATTACTTCCCATATCGCTTCCCTTCTCAGTGTCAGTTTATTCCCATCACCACAGTCTCTTCCATCCTTCTCTCTGACCTCTGCTTGCATTTTTTTTCCATCCAAAGATTTAGGTTACTTTGAGAAACAAAAGATTTAGCTGGTGTTGTTTGTGTGAGCCTGAGGGTGCAGACATCATTAGGAAATAGCCAGAGGACAAAGTTTATCAGAGATGCCGGCTAATTAGTTTCACAACATGAAGAGGCGAGAGGGGTAAAAGGCGGAACAGCGAGACTGGAGCAGGAAAGTTTCCACTTTCTCACCAACTATGACCTGATAATACATTTATTCAGCAGCAGACTATTGATTTTTGTTTTAATGAACTCCTTCCACATCTCTGCTGCTGCAACAAGATACATTTTACACACTCGTTAAATAATCAGGTGTATGTCTCATTTTCAAAATCTCGTTCCCACAGTTTAGTATACCAGACCTTCTACATGTCTGACCCAGAACCACATTACAGCTCTCTGGTTATCATTTTGGCAACCACATTCATGCATCAGTATCTTTGCATGCAATCTATTTACTGCAGCTGCTGGTCTCATTTCATACAGTGTCTCACAATTCTTTAAGCTGGATTTACAGAGGGTTTATTTTTTATTTTGAAAAATGTGTATATAAAGATGTCATGGCTTCTACATAAACACATATGCTGCTAGTTTATTCCAGTATCAGAGAGCTGTAAACATGTCAAATACTCTGAAAGGACCATTGATTTTTTTTTCTGCTCCCCTCATTCACCTAAATATTTCTTTTTTAAAAATTTATATTTCACATTTCTTGCAGCTGAAGTGGACATACCTCCTGCCTCCATAACCACAGTGAGGCGTTTATAACCACTTTATTCCCTCTGCAGTTTTCACCCAGGGTTGCACTCATATGACAGTGCAATTCTGGGAGTTGGGAATCAACTCACAACCCGCTTTAGTCCTGACTTGGCTCTGAGCTGCATATACTGCTAAACTGCTTCAGCCTTATCAGCTGCCAAACAGCTTCAGATCATCGGGTGGGATTTTCTTCCTTAAGTCTTGACACCCAACCAAAGATAGCCATGCTTTTTCAGGCAGTAATATTTTTAAATCAGATCTTAAAATGGAATTTTAAGTATTTTAAGAATGTTTTACTTTGGTCTCTAAAATATTAAGTATTTTACTTATCAGAATTTTATTATGTACTCTTTCATTTCTCACTGTACTTTAAGTGGACTGTTTTTATTCTTTGTCCTGAATAGTTTTATCTGGATTTTTATTTATTTGTCTGAATTTGACTATAAAGATTTGAGAACTGCTTTCAAAACAGAAAGTTAAGAATTTAGTCCAAGAATTGACTTTTTTATTTTTTGTTAAATAATAAATAACACAGGTGCACCTTTTTATGTTTTTATGTGTATTTGAAGCTGTTCAAAATACTATCATATTGATCTAATAATTGTGCAGTGGGAAAAGATTCACTTTCAACCACAGGCACACAGAAAATTAAAACCAACTTCATAGTTCATTCAGCATCTTTTAGCACACTGTATTGATTTTATTGCCTATACGTTTAAAGCACTGGTGGCCAGTACTTAACTGCAAGTGCACATAACGTAATATGAATGAGGCACACAGTGGAGCATTGCATCTAAATGACTTAGAGCTGTGAGGTGGTGAGAAGCATTTCTCATATAAATGCTAGAAGTGTACAGTCATTTTCTGCAAACCTCTTACACAAACACACCAAATCAAGAGTCTCACTTTACTTAAGGAGTTGGAACTCACAGTTCACATGTGCTTGACGAGGAACATCGAGTAAAGAAATGATGTGAGACAAAAACCATTTATAAACACATTCATAGAATGTGTCACTTCTGCAATGCGCGTGGATGAGAAATCGAGTCTCAAACTGATGCCTAATGTATCACACTCGGTCGACAAGTGTCGGCAGAGGACAGGGAGCATGTTTGTGTTTTGTGCTGATGTTTGCTGAAGCGCTGTCGGAGCGGTTTGGATCCTGGAGTATCTAAACAGATGTCAGAGTTTCCTCATGGTGTGAGAAAACAGTCGAGAGGAATCATTAATAGAGTAGGAAACCAATCTTTATTTAAAAAAAGAAACATAAATATACCTACAGGAGTTAGAGGTGAAGCAAAGAAAGAAGACCCTTCAGATGAAGAAATTGCATAATTCAGATCTGCTTTCAAAAAATATAATTTCAACTGAAAGAAAAAAAGAGCAACAGTGAATTCAAGAGGTTGTATGCATGGCTCTAATTCTCACTACAATGACCCTAAATGTGCCCGAGACACACCGGCCGTGATGACATTACAGCTCATATTGTTTCATTACTGAACAGCTCACTTCAAACACATTCAGGTCATGTGTTAAAATAATGGAGAAAGAAGTTACAGTAGTGAGTGTTAGTAATGGCTCTCATCAAAAACAAAATAAAAAAGTTTTCATCACTTCAAAGCACTCTCAGCTTGCTCTATCCCCTTAGCAAACAAGTACATAAAAATACTTGAAAATTAGTTTTGAACATGTAGAGAATCAATTTAATACTTGCGCAACAAGCTTTAATATGCAAAGAAAAGATTAATGCTGTAATTCAAGAGGTATTAGGCTAAGATTCACCAAACTCAAAAAGGCTCAGCATCACCATCACTAATGTTGTCGGGAAGGACAAACTGCTAAAGAGATGATTCATAAAATGTGATTAGTTAAACACCAGAGGACTGAAATACTTTTATTTTACCATCATAAATCAAAACTTAAGTCTCAGCTAACAGTCCAGCCAATACTGCTGATTGCACGAGGAACCAGTGCAATATGGGCACTTCTTTAAATCAACACACACATGAACAAGCACAAAGGATCAAAGTCTGGAGAGTTTTTAGGTCTGTCCTTAAGTTGCATCCAGCCTTCCAGTGTCTCTGCAGGATCATTTTCCCACTGTCCAGTTCACAGGACACAGAAGATGAAAAATGATTTATGGAAAGAACAATCCGGGATTGTTAATGTATCTGTTTTATGTTGAAAGTACATTTACACGTCCGTGTTGAAGGGTGTGTCTCAGGAGATGGTGGAGAACTCTTTGAGCAGGACGTCCTGACTCAGCGTGTTCAGGGAGACATTCTTCCTCACATTCAGACTGATGGAGCGCACCTGGAGACAGACACATTTAACACAAGGGCTTTATGTTTGTGTGAAAGTGCACATCCACACATCTCATTCCACTCACAACAACCTCTCCAGATCAGCTCCACTTCTCTGTGTTCCTGTTGAGGTTTCAACACATTAAAAGCAGTGAAATCAATTAATGTCACTGTCACTGACGAGATGTCAAATTATGAAATTCACAGAAAAACCAAACCCCACGCAAAACAATCTCTGCTTCAAGGACACCTTCTCATGGACCTCCTGATCACTGCTATTTTTATATCACTCCATGGAAGTTCTGTTCTGACACTTGCCGGTTATTTTTCCATAGACCTCAAACTACTGCATAACCCAAACAAACTTTTCTTTCCACACAATTTTAACATAATGAATTATCAGAACTGCAGTCTTTGGACACCAGATTAGCTCACAGTGTGAGCAGGCGCCCATATGCCTCATGGGTCTACTGTCTACTCTTCACTGTTGCACTATCCAAGAAAGGACAGAGATTAAAAAAAAACTGCAGGCTTCTGATGAAGAGTTCACAGCTACCAATGCAAAGTTCTACTGCAACATCCTGACGAGTCAGAGGGAGGACGTTCAGTGCAAGTAGACTGCTTTGCCACCTTTGGTTCTTTTTCCCAAAATGAATTTAGATCCTTATAAGTGCAAGAGGACAGAATGAGGCCTCCACAGAGCAACATAACAGCAGCTGCACTGAAAGTGGTCCAGAGGCAAACAAGAAGGTGAACAGAACAGAAGACTGATCATATTTACATCAAGATTTGTAATTTTTTATGGTGGGAGTCCTGAAACTTTATAATTGCATCTTTCCCCCCCCCCAAAAAAAAAAAAAAAACTCCTCCCAGCTGTTTTGTTACTTTGTACTTTTTCTGCTACTTCTGTCCTGTTTTGTACTTAGTCCATTAATTCAATAACAAAACAAACTGACAAGTGGTGGCTTACAAAAAAAAAAACCACTGCATTAAAATATGGAATAAAAAAAAAAGTTTTTTAACACTCATGACAGACAGATGACGCTGTTTGTGTCAAACAGTGGACTGGATGCATTTGGGAAAGAGTCCGAATGGATTGGATAAAACCCTCAACAATTACAACACATCGCTCTCCCTCCCTTACCAGCTCCTTGAAGAAAGCGGCTTCTTTGGGCTGCTCCGAGTATCTCTCAAACTGGTCCAGTCCATCCTGCAGTTTGAGGGTCAGTGTGTCATAGTTGGATCGTACCACTTCCAACACCTAAAAAAAAGGTACAGCAAACACAAAATTAAAATCACGTCTCACGTGATTCCCTCAACTCCGTAATACAGAGCAGTTACTGCATCTTACAGCAAACACTTGGAATAGTTACCAAGCAGTTAAATATTAATTAGCGTTAAATAATTTATTATGACACTTTTATTTATGAGGGATCATGCAGTGTTGCAATGCTGTTACAAAACATTTGGTTCCTCTCCAGCTTACTTCCAGTCATAATGTGCCTTACTGTAATGAACTGTTTCACATGTAATTAAAAAAAGGAGACCTGATTTTACTAATAGACTTTGCCGTGTTTTAGTTCTTCTGTCCCACTTTCTCACAAATGTCTGCACCTTTAGTTTGGCCTGTAACAGGCTTATTCAGCTGCCTTTGTTTAATTACCTTGCTTTGAACAGACCGGTAACACACAGATTAAGGGCATTTTCACAGTGAAAGTTTTAAGCTATGTGTAATACAGTATCATGAGTAGGTGTGTATGTACCACGGTTGCATATGCAGAAGAAAGCGTTGCCTCAGCTAACGTCCAGCTGAGATAACAAGGCCGGCTAAAAACAGGGGTAATTACGCAGAGAATCTCCACACCTTTCAGCTGTGAAAGAGCCACTAAACAGACCTTTTTCATTATTTCATTAACGCTCCAGAAACACTCCACGCAGCATGAAAAATTCACAGCGAGGAACATGAGCTGCACTTTGTCATGCTTCTCAGAGAGGCTCTACAAACACACTCCTCTCAAACACATCCAGCTTTCATCTAGCGAACACCCATACGTTAACTTACATATAGGTCTTATTTCATTTATGCATAATATAATTCTCTTTTAGTGAAGGCACTTTATTTACTGTACAGCTGAATCAACATTTTTAGACTTATTAAAGGCTGGGAGCCTAATAAATCTACAGCTCTGCCTGTGGATAAAAAGTACTGTTGTTTTTACTTCACCTCTGGTGGTACACTGATGAAAAATTCATACCCATATCCCTCTCTCCCTCTCCATCTCCCTCATCTGTGTAAAAAAGCAGAGGGAGGTTTGAATAGTAACCCAAACTAATGAAAAAGAAGGAGTAAAAGAGAGAAAGTGAGAGCTGTGACAAACTGTTTAGAAGAAAAAAAAAAATGTAAATAAGCCTTGATTGTATGATTTTTAACAAAGAGGGAGGAAAGCATTTGCTTGAGCATTTTGCACACGCATGCTCGAATCAGCTAAGCAACTTTCTGAATCTCTAAGCAGATATGATTGACATGCAGTTGTCATTGTCTTTATCTCGATGCGTGGACAAAATAAAAAGCAGGCTTTATGTGTGTTTTGACTGGTGTTGCACTCCAGTATTGTACTTTGTGTGAGGAACAGAGCGTACAGCATCTTGTTTTAATGCTGCGTGCCTCTGGAGGCCATCCGTCTTCTGGTGTCACTATAGAGAATGAAGACGCTCCAGAGGGTTGGAGTGCAGGAGGTTTATGTGTGTTGGTGTGTGTGTGTGTGTGTGTGTGTGTGTGTGTGTGTGTGTGTGTGTGTGAGGACAGTATGCCAAAAATTCAAAGTTTCTTTCAGTTCACTGAAATACAAAGAGCAAGGGACAGAAGCAGAGGAGAGAAAAGCAAAGAGCTGAGTCTGGAGATGTCATGTGTTCCTGCTTTCTTTATCTCTGTTCTGTTACATATATTTGAGTCCACAGCTGCATACTGCTGCTGAGAGGCTCCACTGGTCAGCCTTTATTGTATCATTTATAACCAGAAAAAATTATTTTACTGGCATGAGCATGCTGATCAATAAATGAATCAACCCAAAGCAGCCATTTAAAAGGCTTCACACTATGTTTTTTGCTCTTGATTCAAGTTACAAGCTGTAATTATTTTGTGCAGTAAAAATTCAGCACAAAGCGTAATTAGCTTAAAAAATAAAAAAATATAGAAGATTTATTGATGGCCTCTTATAATATTTTACACAGTATCCTGCAGTGTTCTGCATACTCGGTGGAGAGAAGATTGTCTTTATATTTGAGAGTCGTGTCAGAAGGTTTGGACAGGTCTTAGCATCTACAGCCTCTCTGAAGCACGCTGTCAGCACAGTCAGCATGGCTTCATGCTGCTCTGCAGTTTATATGTTTTAGACAGCTAAGATGTGATGTGTTGTGTTCAGGCCAAATAAATACCACAGATCAGGTAAACCAGATAAAATACTTCATACAAACAGCAGTAACTATTATTTTTTTTTTTTTTTTATATTTAGAAGTTAGTGAAAAACAATACACTAAAATCACATCAATACAATATAGCTTCTTTGAACATCTTAGAAAAAAACTAAAAAGTAATTCTGGGCACCAGTAATGGTCTTATTGGAGGAAAAAAAAAATCCAAAAGTGATATAACTGAGTTAAATGCTGTAGCACTGTCAGCAAATCAGTTAAAAATAGTAGTAGGTCATGAGTAATTAAAGTTTTAATTATATGTAATAAAACTCAGTTATCTAAGGTTAACAAAGTGCCAATTTTTTTTTAAAAAAGTTTGTAAAATGCCTTTCTGAAATATGTTTTTGATAAAAGAACGCAATGCATTACCACTACATTTGCTAGATACGATCAATTTATAGATATTGTAGCGGATGGATGGAAACTGTCAGCTCTCACAAACAATCCACTGACTTTCCTTAACTGCTCATTTAACTTGGGTCAGGGGAGGACTGTAGCCTATTTCAGCTGTATCAGGAAAGAGGTGAGGAACACCCTGGACAGGTCGACAGTCCATTACTAACACAAACAGACAACCAAACACACTCACATCCACAATTATGGCCAATTTAGAATAACTAAGTAACCTAAAATGCCTATCTTTGAACTTTGACAGGTAACCAGAGAATCCAGAGAAAACCAACTACCGCTTCAAACCAAGAACATTTTGTATCAAATGAAAAGGCTGTTAATACCAAAGGTGAAAAATAACATAAAACCACTGGGAGCTCATTGACACCAGAGTTAACTTCTTGCATTCCTCTTTGTTGTGAATAAATCTAGTAGATAAAAGCAGCGAGGTTATTGGCGAGAATAATGACCTAATCCATCACTTCTTATCAACTCTCAAAAAAACAAAAAAACAAACCCGTATTTTACTGCCGTTTCCCATCCCAACAGACCTCACACAAGTCTTAAATGGAGCTTATAGAGCTCATATCAGTTCAGGCTCCTTCCAGTCCCGGCTCACGTATTTCCAAAAATTACTGTTTCAAAAGTCGCCCAAGCGCTTCTGCTTAATGACGCAGTCCACACTCTGTTTGTGTTAGCAAACGAGCGGGACTACGTGCAAAGATTGCCATTATTTCTACAAGAGCAGCTGCAGACACCAGAGAAATGGCAACATTTGCTTGTATTTGATGTACAATAAAATCTCAAATGAGAATAACTCAAGCTTGCCTTTCAGTGTAATGTTTCCCTGAATCTGCCATGATGAGTTTTAAGCTCGGTGATGTGTGTGATAACAACTGCTTTTCTGTGTGTGTCATCACCATAACCAATGTTTGAGTCATTCATTTGTGCCACACTGCTGTAACTACAGCTTGATGAATAGCCCCCCCCCCCCCCAAAAAAAAACACAGTGAGCTGCTCCTCAAACACTTGAGTGTTGTTCACTGTTTACTGAAAAATTCATAAGATTTTCTTTTGAAATGACAAGCGTGACGCTTCAGTGGAGTTCAGCCCAAATGGCCCCAAGATGATGTGGAAGTTCATTTTTATTTACATGCAACTTTTAAAGTGCAAAAACAGGTAAAGTGTGTGATGTTTACCTGCTCTTCTGACAGCTGAGAGATGTGGTTCACAGCAGCGTACGACTCAATCTTGGGGTTAAAGTGGTTGATTATGGCCCTGAAAGACAAAAGTAAAGGTACTTCTAAAATGAAAGACAAAAGATTTTTTTTTGTTTTTTAAATTAGGCATGGGAGCGAAATCCATGTTGGGTGTATGTTGGTGTAGGGCTGCAACGACTTGATTATAAAATAAAAAAATCCTTGACGCAATTTTTTTGCTTCGTTGCTTTGTTTAATCCACAACTCGGCAGCACTCAGGTGTCACCACGTAAGAGCAAGCGTTTCACCCACATTTGCAACTAAAATCAGACGTGCAATAGAAACGTATTTAGGAGTACACTTGTGAATAAGAAGTATTACAGCATTAAAACCGTGTAGGCCCCAGTATTTCAACAAAAAAACAGCAGCAGTGAAGATGATGCTGTCACAGTCTAACGCAGAGACGGAGTCTGTCAACACACACGGCAAAGAGCAAAGAGGCGGAGCCGTTACTGTGACGGTGAGCTCAGGTGGAGGATCTAAAACATCAGCGCTTGTTCCTGTAATCACCATTAAAACCGTGACTGGGTCAAAGCTGGAGGGATACCTTAAACCACCTGCTCAACAAGCCCCAATGTTCCCATCCACTGCCGTTTGTTTAACACAGCAAAATATCTACAGTAAAGATACAGACAAACTGTTAACTTAGTCTGATACAATGTCTTTTGCGCCGTGCTGAAGCCTGTCGAGCTTTCCTACTTTATACGGCAGTGACACCTGCCTAATATAAGAAATCCATCCACAAAAACAGAGTAAAGGCTATTTTATGCTTTAGTTTACCTAATTGTATTTGACACTACTATACTTGTAATTATTTTTGCATTAAAAAAACATTTTTCTTTAAAAAATATGATTTTAATGTGGCACATAAATACATTAAAAGGGTTGGTTTTTTACAGACATTCACAATTGAAGTATTAAAATCATTGCTAATGGAAACCAATGAGCAGTTTATTTTAAAAGACCTGTGCTTTTTTTTCTCTTTTGAATATTTATTATTACTTGTTAATAAGACAAAAGTATGTCTTATGTGATTATTCAATTAATCGATGGAATAATCAATAGAATCCTTGATTACTAAAATAATAGTTAGCTGCAGCCCTAGTTTGGTGAATGACTTAATAAATAATTCATCCCGTAAGTCTGTCTCCAAATATTTTATCTGCCAAGTATTTTGTGACAATAAATAACTGAGCAATAAATCAGCTGCTCTAAAGCAAGTCTCCTATCCTATGGATTAACTCCAACTCCATCATGCACTGCAGCGGCTGATGGTAGTCCTTGTCTGAAGCCTTGGCAAGCTCTGTGAGCAGCACATAAACCAGTTCTCCACCTGCTGCAGCAGCTGTGAGCTGGAGTGCCAGGTGGAGAGCCAGAGCTGAAGGACTACAGAGACAGGAAGGGCCCATGCTAGCTAGTTAGCTAAATTATCAAATTAAAATAATGATCTGATTAGCACAGCAGGCAGCAATTATGAACTACAATCAAACATTCCTCACTTGTTCCACTGTCAAAGGGGGGGGGGGGGGGGGGGGGGGGGGTGAAATGGTTAATGTGGAAGAGGTCTAAAATATCTTTCTAAAGCACAGAAAGTTGGAACTGAGGGTCCCGGCCAGGTAAACAGTGCCAATCTGAATGTACTAAAAGCTGGTCATATTGTACACTATGAAATTTTTGGCTGTCCCAGATGAAAAATGACCAATGTGAAAGTGGCTGCTGTCAACCAAAGAACGCCTGGAACAAAACTGAGCACATGAGAAATTCAATCATGCACAACAAAATGTTTGGGATACAACGAAAAGAAAAATCTAGTTGAGTTGTGGGACGAGAAGCTTGTTTATGTGATGTATCCTCCAGACGTTATCATGACCATGCAAAGGACAGCTTAGAATGGAAACAAAGAGCAGAGAAATAAAAAGCTGTGCATGTTGGTCCCAGTTCAATAAGCATTATTGCCATATAGTTTATGTCCATCAAACTTGATGTCCTACCAAAGTTTGTGAAATGATGCACAGGGTGGCTGAAATCTGCTGAAAGTATGCAGCAGGGATGTCCACATACTTTTGGCTGTATACACAATATACCATTCTAGCTAGCCTTCCACACATTTCAGTTTAATTTAAAGGCCATCTGTTGAACTACTCTTGCTTAGATTCAAATAATACTTAATAATACAATTATATTAAAGGTGTAAATATTTTAAATTTAAACTCTTTGACAAAGCCCATTCTAAAAAACACAATCTAGAGTCTGTTACACGAAACTCATTTCTGATCACTTCCATCTCAGTGTCTCCTTTATAGTGTTTGAGTACTCCAGGGAATCAAATCTAAATTCAGAAGCAATCTTCTCCATCATTAGCATTTATTTCCAAGAAATAAACTGCTTTATAGCTCAAATATGAGTTGATGCACTAAGCACAACCGAGAGATTAAATGGCTTATTTTGTACTGGCTTAGATTGCGTCATATATCAAACAGATTATAGTGACAAACATGCAGAGGATTCTCAGCAATGATAATTCTGCTGTCATTTATGTATGGGGAGCCAGCCTATAGAGGAATGAATAGATGGAAGTAAAATGGGATCAGCCCCTTCATTTAAGTTTATTATAAGACCATCTTTTGAGAATTCTCCAGGCTTCTGTCTTTGTGTATTTATTCAGCCATTCTTTTAAAATTTACTTCATTACAGTCTTACTCCCAGCCCTTCCTTCAACTCTTCTGTCTGCCTATTTACCCAAGGATGCTGCTCTATCACGAGTCCACTATAGATGGTAAATCCTCAAGGAGAATCCTGTTCATACGGGTGCCCTCAGGGGCCTTCAAGCCAGGGTGACCTCAGATGATCATCTCCTCAGAGAAGACGGAGGAGGAAAGGGAGATTACTGGGAAAAAAATTTGAAAAAGGGACCAAGTACAATATCTGTGTGAGGTTGGGGCGAAGGAGATAAAAGCTTAAAATTTATAAAACAGAGGGGCCTAGGGGACTAAAAATAAAGTCAGTTGGTAGAGAACCCAAATTACAGCTCCAAAGACTTCACTCACTTTCAATTCCATTCAATCCAATATGACTCATTTCTCCTTCTTAGGATACAGATTTCAGAATAAAGAGTGTGTCTGCGTGTGTGTGTGTGTTTACCGAACATTGACAAGGGCATGTGTGACTTTACTGGCTGCCTCCTTCCACTGGCCTGTGTTGGTTGATACTCTCAGAACTGGAAAGCAGAGAATGACAGAAATATACAAAATCACATCCATGTAGAGGCACATTTGTACACAGCTCCTTATTTGTCAGGATCAGGGCTGCAGCCACTTCTATATCCTGGGTTATCTATTAAACATGACTGGTAAAATGAATGTTAAAAAAAAAAAATTAAAAACTCATGCACTCCAGTTTACCTCACACTAACTATTACAATTACAAGTGCATTCCAGCAAGTCTTGATTAACAGCATGTCTCTGTGTGTTCGTGTATTCTGTATTTGCAGCAGTATTTTTCCTAAATGTTGTCAAGTTGATTGAATTTTGGTGTTTTTGTATGTGTTTTCTCATGACCTGATCAACATAAAACTGAGGTTACATACCCATACAGTAGAGGTTCTCAAAGACCTGGTGCATTCGTACGATTTCATAGTACAGCTCGTCGTAGCTGTTGGAGGTGGGCAGGAACGTGTCGCCGTAAGTTATGAACATGTTGAAGAGGTTTACCACCTGGATATGAAGACACATTAGGATTAGTGGAACAGTGCGTTTACAGAAAGTACCCAAAAGGGGAAAAAAATAAATAAAAAATAGGATTTCTAAAGGGAAATTAAACTGATACTGCATCTGTTTGGCGCTGCTCGTCTTCTTGGACAAACTAATAAAATCTGTTTAGACAGGCACAGCTGGAGTTCAAGCAACACCGATATTAGCATCTGTCTGTCTTCTTACTATAAACTCTGACAAATTCAGTGTCTGTTAAACTAATGATCACTGTGGTTTGTACTCTCTCATGCTCCTGTCTCCAGTTTTTTTTTGAGAGTGTATGATTCTTACCAATAAGGCCAGATGAAAGATGTTGTGCTTGGCCAGCAGTGTGGTCTCATTTGACAGCAGGAACTTCAGGAGGTTGATGAGAGCTATGTAGAGGGAGACATGCTTGCATTAATGAAATACTGAGGAGTGTTGCTAATTGTCTACCAGCAGAGGCATATGGCAGCAGACTGCTTTGCTGGTGTGTATCTTTATTAAGGTAGATAATGGAATCACAGGAGGGGGGGGGGGGGGGGGGGGGGGGCTTTCAACACCCAAATCAAGCGTCTTCACAAGCTTTTATGAGGAAAACAAAACCCAAGAACCAAATGTGCACACTTGAAAAAAAAGCTCTGACACAAGTTGGCACAACAACATAATAAAAGAAGACAAACAATCTAATTCATTTTTTCTCTCCAGTGTCATTTCATGGTACGCTATTATCTCCACCAGGAGAAGAGAGTCAGGGTTATTCAGGGAATTAAGCTGATTATTGGTCTGATTAGAGGAATCTGTATTCTAATGAGACACAGTGTGATGAGGCCATTACAAACTGAAATGTTATCCCATTGTTTGTTGACCAGGCTGAAAACAAGGCCACGAGGATGGATTGTGCTTTCTTTAGAGACTCATTATCTGGTTTCAATGATGCAATACGTTTCCAAAAGAACAGGCCCAACGACTTTAGAAGGAAATTGTGTTTCTTTTGCAAAAGCAGGAACTATTTGCTCAGCTCACGAGGTGATATATAGCAAATCAAACATATTAAATTATTCATACACTGTGTCTCAAATTACTGAAGCTTAATTTAAAGAGAAACTATTGTGCTTTTACTTATTTTCAGGTATATACATCCACAGTCATGTGAAAAAGAATGTTTTCACAGGACTCTAAGTACACCCCATGATTCAGTAGCTCCTATAGCCAGCTTTAGCAGCATTAATTTGAAGTTTAACTTGAAGTTAATTTTCTGTTTGACTATCTGTCTCTCACGTTATTGTGGATGAATTTTGGCTCAATCTTCTTTACGAGGTTGCCTCAGTTCATTGAGGTTTGCAGGCATTAATTTATGCACAGCTGTCTTAAGGTCCCACCACAGCATTTCAACCTGTTTGGGCCAAGCTTTAGCCATCAGACAGATGCCCTCACATTTGACTCTTGAATACTTTGGTAAACAGAGGAGTTCATGGTCAACTCAATGACTGCAAGGTGCCCACGTCCTGTGGCTGCAAAATAAGCACAAGTCATCATTCCTCCACCATCGTGTTTTATAGTTGGTATGAAGTGTTTGTGCTTGCTCCCCGCTGTCCAAAGGACATAGTTCAAGATGTCTTGTGGTTTGTTCAGATGCCATGCTGCCATGGTATTTCTCCCCTTCCAAATAAGCCACACTTCTTTTTCTAATTGTACCATCATGAACTTAACATTTAACATGCTAACTGAGGCCTGTAGAGTCTGAGATGTAGCTCTTGAGTTTTTTGGAATTTCTCTGAACACTGCACGGTCTGACCATGGAGTGAAATTTGCTGGGACATCCATTTCTGGGAAGACTTTGGCATTCTGTTAACACACACCTGAATGCTCCAGAGCAGCAAACTGACAAAACTTCCACTTTTACAGAAGTGCTTACACTTGCTGATGATCAATTATTCAAACTGACTGCTACTAATCTTAATTCTGGAAACAGTAAAGGAGGACTTAAGTTTTTCACAGACTGCCTAGAGTCCTGTGAAAAATGTATTTTTCACATGACCATATACACTGTTGCGATGGTGGTTTCAGACTACTCTTACTGTTCAGTTTCAAACAGCTATTTTTTTCCTGCACTTCGCTGTGCATGTCAGTTACAGCCAATAATCTTAACATGCTCATCTCAGGTACACAGCTCTGGCTGTGAGCACAGAAACCCCAGCCACCCACTGTTCAGATCTTCTGTTTGCGATGGGAAACAAATCAGAAGAAACTTAAAGGGAGAGGAGCTAAAACAGCTTTTTTTCTGACAGCAGCTAATTTAAGGGGCTGCACAAATGCCCATTATAAGATAAGTAAGGATTCTTTTTGAACTGTGAATCAGAAAGGCAACTCTAGTGGATTCCAAGAATAAAAATATGCAACTGAGCATAGCAATTTCCCTTTAAAAGAATATAAACACATTACATCCTAAAACTTCACCATATGGTCCTGACAGTAAAAAGGTCACTTTAATCGCTCAGTTTAGTACTTTGCATAAAATTCAACTTGTCTACTTACTTTTATGACACAACGTCATAAATAGGCAATTGTTCTTCAGACTGTACTTTGAGCTAAATGGTAAAAAAACTAGAATGAAAATGACAATGCTGGGATTCACTCTAAAATACAAGGACACTAGGATTTAAATCATGAGATGACCCATGATGTAAAACTAAAAAAGCTGGTATTTCATTAAATTCAGATGGGATATGAAGCCTATCATAAATGGGGCTTATTTTCTGACAAACAGTACATAAATGAGAAGATGAGGTATCATTACCTGACCAAAGCTCTCTCCAGGTGTAGTGTAACCTGATTCTACATTTCTTCTGGTAACAGAGAAGTTTGTGGATGATCTGCACACAGCGCCTAAACAGCAAATACGACAACAAACTGTGGTTAAACGAGTTTGTTGGTGGATGATGAGTCATAACAATATATGTGCAATTTAATGTGTTCTCACAGGTATAAATCCATGGGGAAATCCTTCATCATATGAGTGACGACAAATTCCACCATCAGATCTACACCAAGGGGTACAGAAGATACACAAAAGAACACAACCTTTGACCTCAAATCTCACACTGCAAAATACTTAAAGTCAGTGAATAGATGAATGGACCAAGAAAAATCAAACATCTTTCTATTCGGTGAAGATAAGTGTGTGAAATTGTAAAGCAAAACATACCAAAAAAAAGACAATGTTATGATTCTGAATTGATTCAGAACTGACAACAGCTGATTTAATTACCTAATGCTGATGAGGATTAATTGATGCAAAAACTCAGAAGTTAGACCTCATTAGACCTTACAGCTCACAAATATCACTGCCGATTTTAATTAACAGTAAATGAGAGCTTCATACCTAGAACAGCACACACCAGCGGCCGTGATGGGATGTTCTTGTCCACTGCTTTTTTCCTGTGCCTCATGGGCTGAAAAACATAGAATTAAAAAATATGTATATATGAACAGATACACTGTAATTTTATTAAGAATAATTGTACAAGCCCACTGTGTTCACTTTTGTGAACAGTTTTTACTGCTGTATCTTACTTACTGTTAACTGACAGTATACAGCAGACTCAATAAAATTAGGAGACACAATAAAGAGTGCTATAGTCTTAAATACTGACAACTGACTAGATATCAATACCAACCAATCAAAACATTTTTTTATGTGCCCATAAAAACAAAGATTAAATTTGTCAATTTGCCATTTCTCTTCAAATAAGTGGCGGCGTATAGTAACATACCCAGTGCTTTCCACACAGAGATTAATCTGCAATCCCATACCTTTGCTCATATTTTCAAAGTTCAGTCACTGCTAACCATTTAGCCCCGGACCTTCCTGTCTCGTGTTTTTCTTACCAGCTGGCTCACTGTTGTAGCAGAAACCAATTTCATTTAGCTGCTTCCACTGAGAGGATCTCATCCTGCAGTGGGAGGTACTCCAACTCCATTGTCTTGGACTATCAGCAGTCCTCCTCCTGCTCTGAAGATCAGTGAGCTGAAGGGCCACTTTAACCACAACCTGTAGCATGTGGAGAATTTTTCCATCCACCACAACTTTGAGCTCACCGAGGATGCAAAGCAGAACAAGGTGCTAGCTGAAGTCCAAAATGATGGAGCTTGAGTTCATCCACAGAATGAGATGCACTCAAGAAGAAGCGGATTATATGGTTCAGTTAACTGTCACAAAGTAATTAAGTAAAAAATAAAAGAGTAGATACCCCCATACAACTGCCAACATTGTACAACATACTCAGTGTCGACACTTGAAATGCTCCCTGGAGCTTTCATTCTGTAAGCATCAACCTTCTGTGATGCACACTGGATCTTCTCCAAAGCCCTGAGCCTTCAATTTCATTTTGGGAAGAGGAAGAAGTTGCATGGAGTCAAATCTGGCAAGCGAGGGTGAGTGACAGTTACAAGTATTTTAGCGGGGCAAAAGAACCGGGACCCTTTGTTAAATTGTAGCACATATTGTGCCACTGTGTGACATTTAGATTTGTTTGTGAAAAAAGATGTTCTATTAGAACTGGCAATGGATTGTTATGTGCCTGTTCACAGAGACCATGCAAATCACAAATCTCCACCTGCAAATAATCGCAAAAACCTGCACAACACAGACCCCAATGTTGATCCTGCAATGTCTTCTCGTACCTGTTGCATGCTAATGGCCGTGATGTACTCTTACCGTGCATAAAAGAAAACAGGCTGAATTTTTTTTTTTTTTTTTTTTAATAAATCGCAGTTTATAATTTCTTGTATCCTCACTGAGTGTCACTCACATGACCGTGAACTCACCATTCGATGGAGACTGACTCTGAAGTTCATATTGTCATCATGAAGAAAGGCATCAGCATACTGGTCCTATCTCACAAGGAAGGGTTAAAAACAAAGGTGGTCAGATTGATGGAGAATGTGGGCGGTGGCATCTGTTGTAGGACTACAGGTTCTCATACCTCAGCTATGCAGGTGAGAATGATCAGGCACAGTCTGGCACTGTTGAGTCGGTGCTCATCTGTAAATACAAAAACAGCAGCAGATAAAACAACTGAGCATAAACAATATACAAGATGACAACTACAACACTTATATAATTTATGAGGACTTCAGGATAAGATTGATGATAAAATTACCAGAATGAAGAATTATAAGAAGGACTTAAATCTTTCTGTTACCTTTTGTATCCTGCATTACAATGGAGGCATACTTGAGGAAGGTGATGAGAAGATTGCTGGTCTGCAGGTTGGGATCCAGAGGCAGTTCGGGGTTGTTCATCACTACACAGCAAATGTGGTTAAAAATCATCACAGTGGCTAGAAACAATAAAACTAATTTCTTTATTTTCAGATTTACTATGGACACAGACAGAACAGAGTCACAAAAAAGTAAAAAAAAAAATAAAAATAACAAAAAACTGTGAAGCCAGTACCAATCTTTAAATAATGACTTTCCAAAAACCCCAAACCTAATTAAAGCAAACTGTAACAACTACTACATTGCTTGGGCAAAAGGAGTGCTCATTTATGCACAAAAAATAATGTGTTTTTGCCTGTTCTGTGACTATTTTATCTAACTTGCAGTCTAGATGAGGATTTGCATTGATTTAAAAATCTCTGCTCTCTGAAACCTTCAGCTTGATTCATGGTTAAATGATGAGCTGGTCACATCCCTCAACCCCACAAAACCCTCATTTGTTTCCTTCTGCCTCAGATCACAGCAGGCTCACCACAGGGGAAAAAAAACATTACACCATCAGGAAACCATCGTGTGGGGCTGTACTGTAGAAGGAAATGTATATTCCTGATGTGATTAAAAGGCACGTGCGTGTGTGCAACCATTTCTGTTCCAAGCAGAAGGCCTCAGGGCTGAAGCTCTCACAACTTGTCGTGATGAACACTGCATGCGAAGCATTCATTTGTACTTGAAGCCAGAGGTTAATATTTTATATAGAGAGCTATATTTTATATAGCTCTCAGGTTTGAAACAATGGAGGGAAAGCTAGCCACAGACAGGAACACGTACTTTAACAGTTACAGCACATGTGCATGCTAAACGAGCTGCTTTTCAATATGCCAGCATCAACATACGCCTTCCACAAAACCTGAATGGGAAGCTATGCACTCATTTTCAGAGTGAGATTAGTAAGCAGTTGGAGGATTAATAATTAACTTATTAAGATGTAACAAATCAAGTTCAATTAGTTGTGTATTTGGAACGCAATTCAGATAAAAAGCAAAAATGGTACAAATACACTGCTTTGTATTTGTGCCTCTTTGCTTTTGAGTATCAAAAGGCAAACATGAACAAAAACTGCCAGATTTGGAGGAAGTGTTTAAAAATGCATATAAAAAGTTAGGATTAAATGGAAGCAAAGAAGCAGAGACCATTAATGCCCAAAAGCTTTAGAAACTTTTGCAATATTTGAGCCTCTTCGGGTGCTTTGAGGGGAACATTATTTTCAGTATGTTACATTTCTGTTTAAAAGTGAGATGGTGTTCTTTGAGGTTAAAAAAGAAAACCTGAATCTTAGTACTGAGTCTATACAATGCATTTTCTTTAACAACTAGTGGAGAACGCCTTTAAATCTGACAAAGACTACTGAAGTCAACAGATAAACATTCTTTCTAGAAAGTAAATTCATCTGGTTCCAATTTCTGGGTTTAAATCTACTCCTGAGTGTGTTTAAAATGTGCTTCCATGTCAGCTTTTCTGAGTCTACACATGTCTAAATCAAAAATATTAAGAAGTGAATAGCTTACTGTCAAGGGAGGGCGGCGTTGTGCCAAGTGGCGTCGTAGGGGTGGTTGGAGTAGTGGTGGTAGGTGTGGCAGCTATGTCAATCTCAGGATGGCTCTGTGGAAAAACAAAAAACACATAAAAACACCTGATTAATAACAACTAACGTTGCCTTAAGTCTCATAATGTACAGAAAAGCTGTGTAAGTGATAAAAGAAGAAGATTAGTGGAGACAGATCACTTTTAAGAGAATAGAACATCTACAAAATGATGCATTAATCATTCATCTAATCTCTTCATTTACCCTGAGATATGTAAACAACTAATAGAACTGCAAAAAGCAGCACGTTTATCAGCTGGCCCTGAGGCACTGGGTTACAGCTGCTATCCCTATCCTTTGAAAAATATTGAATATTTATTTAGGTCATTAACTCAAACCCTTTAGTATAAATGTCTTGATATGGGTAAAAGAGTAAAACACCAATTAAATGTGCTTGCACACAAAGGATTAACTGATTACTTGGGGTTTTCTCTCTATTATAGAGTTATCTAGAAGATCTGCAGATAAAAAAAAAAGATTCTATAATATTCTTAACCACTGTCTTCAGGTTTGTGCATCAGCAGGTCTTGTCAAATCATATCATATCACAGATACTACATGTAGCAGAAGATTTAAGAGACAAAAAATGTAAACCTCAAGATGAGGTAACATATCATACAAAAAATAGTAAAGTTTCCTAAAAATGGTATCATAAAAGTCAAAACTTTCAGTATTCTCACTGCTTTGCTTATAGTAAGATTGAAAAACCTGTAATCCCTCACTTGAAACACTCATAAATAAAGACAAATAAATAAATCCAAGTTTGCTTCTTACCAACTTTCTGTCAGTGACAATGCAGGTATAAAGGCATCAACACACAAAATTATGAACATCGTAAGGGGTGGAATAACACTTATTTGACCTCTAACATCTAAAAAAGGTGAGCACACAGAAACACAAAAAAGTGCTGTATGTTACCTGTGCTAACACAGTGATGAAGTTGCGGTTGAGATGCACAGCTTCATAGAGTGCCAGCAGAATTGCCTCATTTGTCCTTGAAATGAAATTTAAATTAGTTAGAGGGAGCACATTTTTTTATTAAATAAATCTCCAAATCGTCACAAAAACAGTGGACTGAGAGTCCCAGCCTTTAACCCAGTCAAGCTTAAGGAACAATTGGAAAAGCACTCTGGTGCTCAAAGTTTATTAACAATGGTTTCGTGCATCAGCAGGTCACTTTTTTTAAATTTTCTGTGTCATTAACTACTGAACAATATTTGATCAGACTAATAAATTATTTCCTAAATCTCCTCATAGTTTTTTTTTTATGTTAACAGAAGAGAGGACATTACCCATATAGAACAACAGTAAGCATTGCTTATGGATACAAGTATTTGACTTAAGTTTTAATATTGTAATTTTTTTTTTACAGTCATTTATTGTTTAAACAAAAGAGCAGGACCAGGTCTGCTGTGTGTGAGGGTCAAAACACAAACTCACAAGAACTTATTTAAACTGGATTTTATTATACTTATTTTCTCTTGTTACCTCATAGCCATGATATGTAAGTTTTAAACAAATGAAGAAGTCAGTTGGCCTCAGCCAGTCTTTCAGTGCTAAACAATAAAACTGTTTATATCTACTCTTTTCTTCAAAAACAACATAAAACATCAAAGTTATACTGCCTACTGCTATATTTTTCCCCATCAGTCTACACTAAATAACTCACAGTGTAAAAGTGATTATATCCCAAGCCATGAAGTCCAATAAACTTCCTACAACATCTGCTATAAAGCTGTTGTGAGGAATAGACCACAACAAGCATATAAATGATTTATAAAGCCACAAGGCCCAAAACCTGTGAGATGCAAGAAATCTGAAACCACAAGACTTTTCCTGGAGTTCATCATTCAGTCAAACTAAATAACCAAGTAAGAGGGGTGCTGGTCAGGGAGGTAAAAAGGAACCTAACCCAGCTCCAGAGGTCCTCAGCAGAAATGAGAGAACCTGCTGGAAGGATGGCAAATAATCAGGCCTTTATGGTAAACCAGAAAAAAAAAAAAATTGTCACCCGACAAATACCATCCATAAAGTGAGGCATGGTGGTGGCAGCATTATGGTACAGGTTTGGATCGCAGCAGCATGAACAGCTAGGCAGGTTAGAATCAAAGGAACGGTGACTGCAGTCAATTACAGAGATTACTTTTAAGACAGAAAATTGGGAAATGGTTCACAATTAAGCATTAAAATTACTCAAAATATGGAGCAAAAGCCAAACTGTAGTGGCTTAAGTGGTTTAGTCAAAGGCCAGACTCAAATGCCCCTCTGTTATTATGGTTTATTGGATGCAGACTGATGGGCAAAAATTGTGATTTAATTTCATTTAAGTCCATGCATCTAAATGACTGATGAATTCTCTCCTGCAATCTTAAACCTAAGTGTAAAGAACAATGAAGCTGACTGTTGTAGGAAGTGAAACTTTGCACTTACTGTACAGAGAGCTTCTCGTCAGCATCTGCTATAAACATGCTGCCCACCTGTTCACAGGAGCATGATATTAGCAAACTAAACAGAAATGAAATTATTTCTACTTTAAACCAAAATGAGAACAGGAGCCTACCATACTAGTGAGGGTAGAGAAGAACCCACCCTGGTTCTCCTCCTCTTTGTCTTTGTACTGCCTAAAAAGCGAAAAAGACCAGATGGACATAAAGTAGAAAGAAAAGAAAAAGTGGAGTGAATGACAAATAAATTAAAAGCAGGTAAGGCACAAGAAACAGCTGGAAAAAAAAAAAAAAAGCACTACCTAACCTAACACACATTTACCTAACACCTCCTTCTGCTCTCTGCAGTTTATTATCTATGGGCAATTCAGTTTATACACAAAAACAATGAAGTGCATTGAGCCATCATCCATCACTTTGATGTGTCTGTCTAGGCACGCAGACAGACAAGACCTCCTTCACACACAGCATTTTAATATCTGAACCTTTCCTCATCCAAAAAACATTACAGACTGCCAAAGAAAGCTGTCAGATATAAATAACTAAAGCTATAAAGGCCTGTTTTTTTTTCAGGAGAATAGAAATAGAACATTTGCAGGATAAATCAAACTAAACTGATGACACCAGCAGCCTCAGCGCATTGTGCACTGCATCATTAAAAACAATTTTTTTTTTTTGACAGATTCAAGTTCTAAATCTCACCTGTTATATTCTGTCAGAGCTTGGTGGACAACCATACCCATTCCCTAGAAAAGAAAAACATGCAGCTTGTCAGTGAAACCTTTGATTATCTGTCTGATGTAAGGAATACCTACATCAGACTGGCTATTTATTATTCTGCAATTACAAAGTACGGCTAGTGACAGCATGCTTACATCTAGTGTTGGCTCATCATCCACAATGGAGAGCTTCACAATGTATGGATTCACAGACTAGAAAAGAAAACGAAACATAAATATGCTATTAGCCCGTAAAGGACCAGTCTTTATTTATTCTACCTCTCAAATTCAGGGGACTCCTACACAGTGTATACACCAACAACAGCGCACGGCCTGCAGCTGGTCAGGCTAAGGGGCCTTTCAGCTCAATGCAACGGTCATAACAAGAGACTTCAATAATTGCTTCTAATGTATCTTCTAATTCTGAGACTTTACAGCAGAAGATAAATATCAGTTTCCAAAAGGGAATCAGTGGAGAACAGGATGACTGATCTTTGCTTGTGGATACACAATCCAGTCAGTATCTATTAGTGGGTTTTATACTTGGGTATACTACTGTTGTACAAAAGGTTCTGTGAAGAAAGATTTATATCAAGAAACACAAGCACAGTCAACAGTCAGCAAATGCACATCATACACACCTCATATTTTCTATAGTTCACCAGGAGAGCCAGAAGCACGACAGCATCATACCCATGCTGCCCTCTACTGGATACATCTGACAGAATCTGAGCAGGAAAGAGAGGGAGAGCAAGGATGAACAGTACAGATCAGAGTACAGAGGAATGGGTTCAAAATATAACTAAAAATCACAGAATTACATTTTCTATGCTAATGATTTACCTGCAGAATGGCTTCAAAGATGCTATTGATCATCACATATTCCAGTATGGTGTTCTGGCTAATATTGTCTGTTACCTGTAAATATATTTTTTTCAAGCTATGTCACATTTTGTGTAACAACTAAATAAGCATATCAAATTATAATTCTTATAAACAGTCTGTCTCACCGTCACCAAACACAGCAACAATTTGAGGCAAAGGCTCTTAAGACTCTCTGAGCTGTCTCCACAGAGAAGGCTGTCCAGTCTCTCCATCAGGTCCTACAGGAGACAACCAAAGGAAGTATATGAATGAATAAAAAAGGCAACTCAACCCAGTTTTCCATTTACATCTTTATTATGACTCTGTTTCACTCAATTTTTCCTCATTTAGTGTCTAACATACCTTCATCCTTTGCTCAGCCTTATCAAACCCCATGAGCATGTTGATGATGTCAAAGCCGGATGCTGACTTGTTCTTCTGGTGAACCCCTCGAAAAAGTGCACAGAGAGTCTGGGAATACAGGAGAGCACACAGGTTGCTTAACAGATTGAAACAGATTTCATTAATCAGACGCATTAGTAAAGCACCCAACATGGTTTTGCACGGGTAATATTTAAGTATTATGCAGATTTTGGGTAGCTGTGTACTGCCAGTAGGGTGTAATCTTAAAAGTATGTGGAACAGCAGGTAAATGTGTGCTATTCTTTTGAGATCCTGCTGTTGTTGGTCCTTTAACTCCTATTGTGGAGAAGTCAGAAGTCATAATGAATCTGTTATGATTTAACAGTGACATGATCTGAACTCTAGTAATCGTACATACCTCTTCACACCTCTGTGCATATCAACACATTTATTACAGGATGTCATTTCCTTTTTGACATTAGAACAACTGTTTTCTCATGTTTACTTTTCAGATTCTTTTCCACATTTTTGTGACATTAGATTATAAAGTAAAAATATGGAGACGAGCTTAAAACAATTTCTCAGTCGTTAAAAGGAAAAAAAAGAGGTTAAATAATTTCTTTACAACCTCATCAACATACTTAAGAGTCTCCTAGTGTGATGATTATATATACAATGTTGCATGCAGTTGAAAATCTAGGTGATCCTTGGGAGCTGTAAATACCTGCAGGGCATTGACCACTTTGATCTGGTGCTCCTCTCCCAGAGCCTGAACGCAGTGGTGAAACAAAGAGTTTATGTTGTCTTGAATGCGCTGGACATCCTCCCCATCCACACTCTCCAACTTTGACTCCAGGTACTCTAGGTTCACCTGGCAAAAAAAAGATGGAAGGTGTAACTTGAAGGCAAAAAAGTTAGATTTTAAAGGAGCATAAGTCATTAAGAAAGATCCACTTGAAAATCTCACAATACTCTATTAAATAAAAGGCAGCAGTCTAACTATTCATAGCAGAGAAGTTGCACAACATACTACCTGGCAATCTTCAAAGTCCTTATCTCTGCAGTGTTTCTGATTTGTGCATCAGTGCTTCCTGATGCATGATAAACGATACAGTGTGCATGCTTTAAAGCAGGGCTCTTCAACTCCAGGCCTCGAGAGCCCCTGTCCTGCAGGTTTTAGATATGTCTCTGCTTCAACACACCTGAGTCAAATATAGTAGTCATTAGCAGGACTCTTGAGAACTTGACTGCATACTGAGGAAGTAATTCAGCCATTTGATTCAGGTGTGGTGGATCAGGGACACATCTAAAACCTACAGGACAGGGGCTCTCGAGGCCTGGAGTTGAAGAGCCCTGCTTTAAACTATGTGCTCAATTCACATCACAGCTGCAGCTTCACACAACCAGAGTACTGTGAGAGACTTCCTGTTATGCAGCACCAGTGGTGGACAGTAACGAAGTACAAATACTTCGTTACTGTACTTAAGTAGATTTTTCAGGTATCTGTACTTTACTTATTTTTCTGACAACTTTTTACTTTTACTCACTACATTTTTACACAAGTATCTGTACTTTCTACTTCTTACATTTTCAAAACAACCTCATTACTTGAGGTTTAATGTGTCTGAGAAACGTCTGCATTTCCGGTCAGTGCGGGAGCCGGCTTCTGATTGCGAGCAATTTTTCTTGGAAGTCGGAACAACAGGGTGGGAGGGGGGGGGGGGGGGGGGGGGAAACCAGACACCCCACACGGTAGAGGGAGAGGCTCCTGCAACGCTCGCTAGGAGACCGGAAAGAGCCAGAGGAAGTTGCACTTTACATAGAGGCTGCACGCCGGAACAGTGAGGAAAATAAATGACAGAAAATGTAAAGGACAAAAAAAGTGTGTGCAGTTTGTCACACAGTGTGTCTGCTAGCTAAAAGAACAGCTGCTGTATTTTAAGGGAGAGCAAAGAATGAGCGATAACTTCATTCAGATGGAGAAAGATGTAAGAAAGAGGTAGAAACGTCCTCCAAGGAGCTACTTTTACTTTCTTACTTTGAGTAGATTTCAGAGCCTGTACTTTTTTACTTTTACTTGAGTACAGAAGTTGAACCAGTACTTCAACTTTTACCAGAGTAGTTTTTAACACAAGTACTTGTACTTCTACGTAAGTACAGAATGTCAGTACTTTGGCCACAGCACACATTTTTCTCTGTACTTTACCTTCATAAGAAACAGCTCATCCCAGAAACGAGGGTTATTTTTGGCTGGGTCTTCTTTCTAAATCAAGCAGAAAAGGACACTGTTAACACTTGAACATAAATTTTATTTCTCAAAACTCTCAACAGTGACCTTCTTTGACTTTCTGCGATACTCACTGCAAAAATCTCATCATACATGAGAACCACCTTCTCTTTCAAGGGCTTTTTAGAGGATGATGTCCTCCTTAACAGGCCTGCTTTCTTCTCCACCTGAGACATGACTAAGTCTGAGAAGAGAAGCACAGTGAAAAGACATCATTTAGAGAAATAAATCTAAAGATTTACTGGATAGTCATCTTCTTTCGGCTGCTCCTTTTAGGGGTCATCACAGCAGATCATCTGCCTCGATCTCACCCTAATCCTGTCATGCCAACCCTCTGCATGTCCTCCTTCAAAACATCCATGAATTCTCTCTGTGATCTTCCTGTTTTCCTTTCTCACAGCGCCACATATTTAACATCCTTTGTCCAATGTAGCCATCATATCAGTCACATGTTTGATTTGGCAAAGATTTTACGCTGAATGCCTTTCCTGATGCAACCCTCTGCATTTATCCAAGCTTTAGACTGGCACTGGGAGTGCACTGGCCTGTGGCACCCAAAGTTTTATTCTAAAAACAAAGCTAAGGCTCTGTATTGTCTGATCAAATCCAAAAAAAAAAAGATAGAAACAAGAGAACAGTCTGACGTGTCAAGATTTCATACCTTTATCCAACAGCCTCTTTATAATGAGTATGTTATGAATATATACTTTCTTTTTCATTTTTTTAAGGGAAAACTATTTCCCTAAAACTGAGCTGTACTATCAAATGCTACTCAAAAAATGTGTATTTCTCTGGAGAGGTAATTTCAGTTGTGGTTTTGGTTATACAGGGCAGTAAATTTAAAAAAATAACTGAATAAACCACAGTGGTCATGCTGATAATTATTCCGTTTTTTTAATGGCTTTATATTGCAGCTTGGCACAGATTTATCACACTGCTTGCAAGAAATATGACATTAACTTGAGACCACTCTTCCAGTCCAGTGCCTACTGTCTGCAGTAACACCTGAGATATTGTATATATATTTTAAAAATCATATCTCTTTACAGCATTACCTAACTATATGGCTAGGTCATCAAAACTCCGTTCCTTTGCAAATTATACGCCCCACTGGCCAAGTAATAATAATAAAAATGATGTGTAATAATTTCCAAATGAACGAACATTCTTAATTTGCATTGCCAACATCTTATGGGCTTGAATCAACTGATTACCTGAGCATCAGGTTGGCATCCGCTCACACTGATAGACATTAGGTATCCGATTGATTAACCCAAGTGTACGCTGTTATGAACCACTAGCTTATCAGTTAGCAGTAGCTTACTGACCCACTGCTACCTAACTGGGTGGGTTCAAGCCGTAAACGACAAGCACTAACACACTATCCAACATGTACTGTTGTCCAGAAGACACCCGAAAAGTATTTTTAGCAGATAGGTAATCAGATTTTAGTCTAATAAAATCCTTAGATTCTTCCCAGCTAAAGCTAACGCTACGTAGCTAATGCCTATCACACAAGAATGTTTAACAATGGTTTAGCTAACAGCTATCTGAGAGGGATCATTAGCAACGTTTGCCTTGTATTGCTTTGATTGGTGACTGCCGTCTGTTCTTACCTCTATTAAAGTATTAAAATCTATGTTGTTATTGCAGTTCATGAATTCTTTTAACAGTATCTGCTAGCATACAGTCACTGCTAGCATACGCCTGACGAAAGCCTCCTCCTCACCTGCAAGGTCCTAGCGCCCCGCAGATTGTAACATGTTTGTTCCACAAAGCAGAATTTCTGAGCAAAGAGCCACACCATGAACGGTTAAATTTAAACATGTCACACAGAGTGCTGAGCTAAGTTAAACTGCATTAAGACAGATTGCTTTACAGTAGGTCTGTGTGTCGTTGTTTCAAAAACCAAGCTTCTATTTGAAAATGCAGACTTTTTGTGCCATACTCTGACATGAAACAATTCAACTAAACTAAATTTATATATATATAAGGGGTGGGACTCGATTAAAAAAAATTACTCTAATTAATTATGAGCTCTGTAATTAATTAATCGAAATTAATCGCATTTTAATCACATTTAAATATTTAACATGATAAATATTAATTTAATAAATTAATTTATTTTCCCACCAGTCTACTACACAGACCAACGAAGGGCGGAAATGCTCCTGTGATAAGCAAACTCCTGAAATTAAAGTTAAGCATTATAACTGGATAGTTTTATTCAACATTGTCTCACTTAATATAGTTGGAAATTAATCATTCGCTCAGCTGTATTCCTTGATGTTGAAATGTGTTGTGCTTGTTTTAACAGCTTATTTTGAATTAAAGACTTAAAATTAAACCACAAAAGGAGCAAAAGTTCGTTCTCCGTTTAACCAGCTGCCTTTGCACTCACAGTTGCTAGGCGACATGAGCTACGCTGAGGTGAGGGCAGGTGATGCTGATATGAAGGCTAGCCGCTCACTTCCGGCCTTTGTGGTCTTCGTGGGCTGCGAAGGACCCGAGCTGTGTCCAAATTCAGGGGCCTCACCCTCTTCTTTTTCTTTTTTTTAAATCTTTATTGATAATAAAGGTTAAAGATACAACTAAACACAATTGTAGATGTATAACAAAAGAGCAAAACAAAACAATGCCAGGGGGTTGAATAAACTATTTAAATTGAGTAAAGAAATTAATTCACAAAGATATTAAATTGGAAACATAGCTCAAATGTCCTTATGGCTCTCTTATTTTTGACATAAGACATAAGCGTATTCCTTTGGAGGTATAGGGATGCCAAATTTGTGTAGAAATTCAGAATAAGACATTAGGACACCATCTGGATTAAAGAGTTGCTGAACTGAGATGATTCCAGGTTCAAACCAATTTTCCAAAAACAGACTTATGTTTGTACAAAATGTCTCTATTATTCCAAATATAACAGCAGTGGGGTGAGAAATTATGTTTATAAATTAAGGACCAGGAGAGAAGCATTTGCTTATGGAAATTCGAAAGCTTTATAGGACGTTTTTCAATACTGTAGTTACAAAGTAGAATAAATTTAAGGCCACCAAGTTTTGAAAACAAATAATTGGGTATAAAATTCCAAACTGAAAATGAGTCTTTGAGAAACTGTTTAATCCAGTTTATCTTAGTAAAGTATTGTTTAAAGTTGAAAAATCAAGAAAATTCAGGCCACCATGTTCACATGAGTTCATTAAGACTGACTACCTGATATAATGAATCCTATTTCTCCATACAAAATTATACATTTTATTAATGAGATCAGTTGCCTGTTTGTTTACAGAGAAGGACAATGCCAAATAAGTCAGACGGGAGATACCTTCTGCTTTTGTTAATAAAATTCTTCCTCTAAATGACAAATCTCTTTGAAGCCAAGAATTCAGTTTTTTTTGGACTTTTCCTATAACAGGGTTGAAGTTCAGAGTACATCTAGTGCTTATGTAACCTAGAACAGAGGTAGACCAAGAGATATGCAATGAAGAATAGTTTGACGCATTAACTGTATGCAGAAAACTGTCCTTTGTGGAGCCTGACTGATGTGAGCAATGAATTACTCAAGGAAACCAGGTGTTACTGTGAACACAAATGTAATTCGGAGATTAATACCAACAAACACACAACAAAGACACACAATAAACACAACAGTTCATATTGGACCCATCTTCATTCTCTTCCAGACGTCAGAATCACCTCAGTCCATTTTAGTTCAATGTGTGCATCCCTTCAAAGTGCGGGTGAAGTCAGTTCAATTCATTGTTTTCCCTTATTGGAAAGCCAGGGAACAACGTCCCAATCCAAAAGGAAATACAAATATTCCTACCAGCTCGCCATTCAACTTTCCCCACTTGAGCTGCGTCTTGATGCGTGCAAAAAAACCTGACCTGTAAACAAGGTCATTACAAAAACATCATTTTAAAAGTTTACCGGTAAACTCAGTTTATCATCATGACATCATTGTGACATACATTCTACCCATCAGTACATACAATATGGAAAACCCACAGCCTGTCAAATCACTCTAAAATACACTGCTTACATCATAAACAACCAACAAGCTACTTCCCGTACTACAATCCACTGAATATACAGGAAAGTAAACATGCTGTACTGGCAGGATAGCCGAATCCAAAATGGCAATGTTGGACTAATGAATATTATGTTCTTCTGAACTACCCGTTCTTAACATGAACACATTGTGACACTAATTGATCATCTAACGTAACAACCATCTAGCCGCTAATAGGAGTAAAGAAAACAAAAAGTAACTCAACGCTGAGTATCTGTATAATAATCCTGCAATTCAGTTTCCAGAGTGCACCAGCCACAGCAGGAGCCAAACACCCGAACACAGGCCTCCCTGCCAAGTCTTAAAGGTGCCGCTCCACAGAGACAGCAAACCAGGAGAGCCAGTCGTGTCAGCTGATGTGTGTTATGTGATGCCTAATCATGTCAGCTGATGTGTGTTATGTGATGCCTAATCATGTCAGCTGATGTGTGATGCGTTCAAGGTAATGAGGGTTACACTTAGGTCTTTGTTAATTGTTATGCCAAGATAGGTGACAGAATCTGTAACAGGGATATTATAGATGGAGGGTGTGGTACAATTTTTAATGGCTAATAATTCGCATTTATTAATATTTAGGTAGAGACCAGAGGCTCTACCTAAAGAAGCATCCTTTAAAAATAAAGTGGTATCGTCAGCCAATTGACTAATAATAATTTCTTTTCCAGCAACAGTGATACCTTTGAGATGGTTGAGTTTAATAAGATCTGAGAGTAACTGAGAGCAGATCAAGAAGAGGTACGGAGAGATCGGGCAGCCTTGCCCTACGCCTCGCTTTAGGTCAAATCTGGGAGAAGTGCCTTTATAGAGTTTGATTGAGCAGTTAGCGTTTTGGTACATGGTTTTGATTGCTGCACAAAAGTAAGGGCCGAAACCAAATGTTTCTAATGCTTGGAAAATAAAGTTATGTTCAATGGTATCAAAGGCTTTGCGGAAATCTAGGAATAATATAAGGCTGTCATCACTGCACAAGTCAGCATAGTCAATGAGATCTAAGGCTAGCCTGATATTATTAGCTATGTATCTATGCGTCATAAAGCCATTTTGAGTTTCATCAATTATAAAGTTAAGGACACTTTTTATTCTCATTGCAAAAATCCAAGCTAATATTTTATAGTCGTTAAGGAGGCAGATCGGCCGCCAATTCTCGATCAGGAGGGGATCTTTCCTAGGTTTTGGAAAGGCCCTACTCTATGGCCTTGACATAGAGTAGGGTGAAAGAGTTTGGTTGTAAATGCTTTCTAAGAATACTCGATGGAGGAAAGGTGCCAGTTGCCCTGCAAAAGTGATATAGAATTCAGATGTTAGGCCATCAACTCCTGGTGATTTGTTAAGTTTTAGATGTTTGATGGCAGATAGGATTTCAGAAGGAGATAAAGGGCTGTCACACATGTTCTTTTGGTCATCATTAATTGATTTAGTTTCAGTGAGAAGTGTAAAGAGATTTTCAGCTTCAGATTTATTGTAATGTGCTTTGTACAACTCACTGTAAAAGGCAGAACAATACTTAGCTATTCTTTGGGGATCATCAGTGATAACATTGTTAATATTAATTTTTTGAATTGAGTTGAATTTACTTCGAGCTCTTTCTAATTGAAAAAAATATGCAGTATTTTGTTCCCCCTCCTCCAGCCATCTAATCTATTTTGCAGTAGGGTTAAATCCTTTAAATCATTTTCTGATAAATTTTCAGGTAAAATTTTAGTAATTTCAGTTATTCTAGATATTACATTTGTTTCTTCAATTTTCTTGGATTTGGCAAGAGAGGCGCCAAACTCTCTAAAATACTTTGTAATTTTAAATTTGAAAAGTTCCCAATTTCTAGAGAAGTTATTATCAATTAAGGCCTTGCTCCAAAAGTGGTTTATTAATAATTTGGTTTTATCAACTACTAGCTCATTTTTTAGAATGGAATTGTTAAGTTTCCAATATGAACTATTAACTGTGAGAGTACAGCTAGAACCAAAGGAGATCATCAGTGATATTGCTTTATGATCTGTTAAAGGTGTAGTCAATATGTTAGCAGTAATATTATTTACATCTAGGCAATCGGAAACTAACCAGTAATCTATGCGAGACAGAGTGCGAGGCTGGTTAGACTATGAATAAAGTCTGGACGCAGGGTTCTTTGCCCTCCATATATCTCTGACATGAAATTTTTGCATAAATGAAGACAAATTAGCAGAAGAAGTATTACTAACACCCAGAGGCCATCTATCCATGGAGCTATTCAAAGCAATATTGACGTCCCCACCCATTAAGAGTAAAGCATTTGGGTATTTTGATAACCAGTGTAAGACACTAGACTCTAAGGAATCAAGTAAAAAAGCATTTTCTGGTTTTGAATTATAACCATATATATTGGTAAGAAGGACAATATTGTTGTTGACATTCAGGATTAATATTATGAAATGACCATTATAATCAATCTCTGAGTGTAGGACAAAACCATTAAAATTGTTTTTCAAGGTAGTAACCCCTGCTGATCTTTCTGATCCATGTGAAAACCATATATCATTACCCCATTGAGACCTCCAAAAAGAGGCATCATTTATAACAGTATGCAACTCTTGGAAAAAACAGAAATCAGGTTTCGTTGTTTTGCAAATAAGAATAATGCTTTACCTTTAACACTTTCTCTTAACCCCTTGGCATTTAAAGAGAAAATTGAGAGGGACAATGTAAGATAAGTAAACACAGTAAACAATCTTCAGACCTCAAAAGTTGGAATTATGAACCAGGAACAATAGAGTGCTAATCTAAATTCTGATTTAGTATATCAAGCTTTAGCACTTAGAAAAATTAAAAAAAAAAAAAAAAAAAAAAAAATCAATTTAGAACATTATGGGCACATTATCAAGAACAGTAAAACTAAACTAACTTCGAATATAACCTTAATTGCATAAGCATTGGGCTGTAACTGAAGTTGTACTGTGTGACTGTGCCAGTACTGTGTGACTGTGCTGACGTACAGTATCACAGTATGGTACGGCAGCTGCACTGAGGCAGACAGGGTCAGGCTTCAGAGGGTAGTCAAGACAGCACAAAGAATCATTGGCTGCCCTCTCCCCTCCCTGATGGACATCTACACCTCCCGCTGCACCAGCAGAGCCAGGAACATCATCAAGGACAGCTCACATCCTGGCTTTGACCTGTTTGACCTGCTGCCCTCTGGCAGGCACTACAGGTGCATCAAAGCCAGAACAAACAGACTCAAGAACAGTTTCTTCGCCAGAGCAATCACCACCCTGAACTCACACACTCACCCACCGTAACTGTGCAACACCCACATCTCTGCAATATTATATTATTCATACTGAACAATATCTAACATTCCTATATTGTGTAATATCCAGTATTCATTCACTAGTGCAATATTCATTCACCAAGTGCAATATTCATCATCTTCATTATTATATGTATACACATATTTACTTTTCTTACAATGTACAGATGCACCAATGTATGTATATATTTTTATACATTCTATTTTTTGTATATTTTACACATTGTTTATTTTCTGTATATCTCTTATTATATTGATTATACTAGATTATAATATTTTTATTTTTATTCTAGAGAGTTTGATTTTCTGTCACATGGCACTGAACAGGAGTGGCCCTCCAATCTCATTGTACATCCTGTATAATGACAATAAAGGCATTCTATTCTATTCTATTCTAAATGCACCTAGAGAAAGCACTGTAATTTAGTGCATTTAAAAAATAAAAAAAACACAAAGATAACAATTAAGTAAATTAAGACAATGTACCCATAAATAAATAAATTGTCTTTAAAGGTTAGACTTTAAGAAAAGGCACAGATATTAACGTGTAAGTTTCTAGAAGTCCATCTAAGCGAACATGCTCTCTTTAAGGTAAACAGTACCTGAGATCTTGATTATGAAGGGCTTGTTGTGACCATTTGGACAGGTGTGGATTTCTGATCATGCGGAACAGCTGCGGACGTATCTCTTTTCCTTCAATGATAACACGGACTCCTGCGAACTGTGCTTTTTTCCCCTTACTTTCTGGCTGCCTCAATTAAAGGCCACAGTTTTTCCCGCAGCGCCTTGTCAGCCGTGGTGAGACCCTCTGTGAATCTCAGCCTGTTTTCCTTCAGATAATTGCAGCTCTTGGCCATTCTCCACACCAGGTCGCGAGATGATCTGTTGGTATAGCGGATGATAGTGGTTCTCGGCACCCTCTGCTGGTCATTAAAGCGACCCAGACGATGAGCAATGTCGATGTGTTCTTCAAGCACTACCTGGTTCTCTCCCACAACAGCACAGCAAATGGTGGCAAATTTGGCTTTAATTAGGGCCCGAGCACGAACTGTGCGAAGGCCCTATTGTAATTGTTCCGTTTATTATGTTTTCTTGTTTTTCTTCAGGGATTCCGTGTAGTCTTGAATTCCATCTGCGTTGGTACCGCTCGATTTCGTTGATCCTCGTTTCAACTTCTGATAGTTTCTGGGCAGAGTTTTCAGATATGGTGCCACAGCTTTCACATCCGTTTTCAGAGTTTCGATCTCCGTAAATATAAAATCAATCGATTTCTTCAGGGCGTCGATGTTAACAGTGTTATGGGCTCGACACACGGGGAGCGATAAACGACAGCGACGAATGGGTCTCATCGCCACTGGGGTGAAACCGAACACACGGGACGCGATAGCGACGGCAGCTTTGCGAATCGCGCTTTTACGTCACTCGTCTCCAAGAAATGTGATTGGTTATGAAACTGGAGGGATTTAGACATTTTAAAAGCAGTCCGTGTCAGACACGGCAATAAAGATGAGGAGTCTGAAGATTTTATTGGAACTGACAGAAATCTTGCTGTTAAGGCTCCGCTACAAAAGAAAAAGACAACCTCGGTTTCATCCTATATTAGCACAAAAGTCCTCTCTATCCGTCTGTTTAACGTTAGTCTTGCACCAACACGTTTTTATACGGCTACCTTTTATGTGTAACTCGATAATCACTGCGTGAAGTGTCATATAACATAGGAAAGTCAAACACAGATAAAACGATGCTTTCCTTCGTGCTGAAAGTGGTTGCAGACTGCAGCGTGTAGCATACTCTTCGCTCATTGGTCAGTCAATGAAACTCTTGCTGATTGGTTTAGTGCCACGCGACAGCGACAAAGGTAGAACATTTTCCAACTTTGTTGTGTCGCGTCGCCTGGTCGCGTGTGCACGTCTACGTGTACGAGCTCGAAATTTCACATGCACGAATGTCGCCGGTCGCTTAGCTGGAGGAGGGCAAGCGATTGTTGCTTCATCGCAGAAGCTCCATAGGAAATGAATGGAGAGCGAGCGACGTCGCTCCCCGTGTGTCGAGCCCCTTATGATTGACCATACATTCTAGCTTATCAGCGCGGTCGTTAATTATTTTGTCAATATTATCTTACAACTGGGAGAGTGATAAGTCACCTTTCAGCTTCTTTTCATCTGGTTTCGCCGGGGTATCGTGGTCAAAATCCGGCAGAGGACACAGATCTGGGCTCTGTCTATCCATGAGGGAACTATAGTTGTTATGATCAGAAACAGGGAAAGTTACAGCAGTAGCAGCTGGAGAGTTCTATGATTGCTAGTTGTGGCAGACGACACTGTGTCTTTGCACAGGCCTGTAGTTATAGGTTTGGTTTTTCTTTTCTCTTTCCTTTTTGTGCCGTGCTCTGTTCGTAGCATTGCAGTAGCTGTCAAGTTCTGGGAGATGTCCTCTAATCAGAAAATGAACTTGCTAATTGCAGTTACTGCTAGCCACTTACTGCGCCTGCGCTTAGTAAAGCACCACTCTTGTCAAGTAAACAAAAAAAGAGCTTAAAAATAAATTATAAGCATTCCTGGATCAAAACAGGAACCTGAAGTAGGCAATGAAGAGTGAAAATTGCGAACTGCGTCTTAGCCGACTGCTCTGGCCTCCATCTTGGAACCGCCAAGTCAGTGGCAGGCTGCGATATCTGCCAGACACGACAAGCTTTAAAAAAAAACAAAAAAATGACATCACACGACAGATCAAAGGCTGTTGCTTGGAATCAGGTCACATGACAAAGAATCCCTCAGAAGGCCTTAAGTACCTGTTACAAGAACAGAACTGCACAATTTATCTGAAACCTACCACAATTTAAAAGTGTCTCAAGAGAAAATTAGCAAAAAAAGAAAAATACCTACAGTGTGCCATGGATGTGATGGTGTACGTGGAATCCCCTTTGACTTCATTTGACATACGCTTAGACCCATATCTCAATGAGTTAGTTAACGACTACTGGAAGTGCGTGGAAAGGAACCAACAGAGCAGATACAATTTAACTTTGCTGGCTGACTTATGTCATGGCATTGTTAACAACTATTGCACATTTGTCATAGAAGATATTGAGCCTATTATTTCAAAATGGAAGCAGAAAGCCCGCAAAATCTACACACATGTAAGTCCAAAAAGCTGTTTCTTTGGAATCAAGGAGAGTGAAGTTCTGAAAAACCTGAATGACATAATTCCATGGGCTTTCATGCATCCTTTCCATGGCCTTGGTTTTTTTGACCGGGAGAACTTTCACAAACTAAACCAGGTATTTGCAAGAGAAGTGACACAAAAAGTCAACATAAAAATAGCAGAAAAAATGGGTTCCAGCGTCTATCCTGCACCAAAACTGTGTGATTTTCAATGCAACTATTATAGACTTCTTACAGTGGCTGGTCTAGATGGTCCAGTAATAAGTTGCAAGAATCACACAGACTGTCAGTGCAAAAAACCAGGGTCAAGCCCTAGTTCAAAAGAAGACATCACCTCTTCACCCTTCGACAACTGGCAAAAAGGGGAAGAACCACATTACATGACTACAGTGGAGAATGTGGGTGATTTTATAGTAACCTACTGTTTTAGGGTACACCAAACACCGGCCGAGGACCAGGTGATTTCTCACCACATGCATGAGTCATCTGAAAGGACTCATCATTTTCAGAGTGAACAACAGGAACACTCTTTTACTGCTGATGGCACATATGATCAGAGCAAGTACATAGTGGTTACTGTGAGCCTTGTAAAATTCCTATTGCTCACCACAAAGAAGGCCAAGATATCACTGTTCCAAGAAGATTTTAACAGTATCATCAAGAAACTGAGAGATAAGGTGATGGGAGAAATCAAGCTTGCTGACATTCTCATTAAGGCCAGCGAAAAATATGTCAAGAAAATTGCAAAAGCCCTGTTCAGAGACATGCTTGAAGAGTTTGGCTCTGCACAGAAGCTTCTGGAAGCGATGGCATTCCAAAATGTAGCTGCTGCTGATCTTGTTATTCAGTCCATGAAAACTCATCTGACTGTTCCCACGCTACTGCCAGAGAAGAACATTATCAGCAGGTTCTTCTCATCTGTGGGGAAAGCTATTATGAAGCTATTCAGTTGCTGCTTCAGTTGCAACCCCTAAAACTGACTAGGGATTAAGGAAGGCACGATACCACTTTTTTATGTCCGATACCGATACCGATCTTTTAAATTTGGATATCGGCCGATACCGATATAAATCCGATATTTAAAATTTATCTAGGCATTTAAAAACATTAAAAAAAAAATTAAAAAAAAGAAGTCAACAGTCTCTCACACAACAAAATCAAAGTCTTTTAGTTGTCCCACATACAAGACTAAGGACCAGGGTGGACAGAGCTTTTTAGGCAGTGGCACCAAAGCTCTGGAACTGTTTACCACTCCAGCTCCATTTAGCTGTCTCTGTGGCATCATTTAAAAAATAGTTGAAAACTTTTCTGTTTAACCAGGCTTTCTGGTTTCTGACTTTATTTTTATTCTTTTAATATGGTAATGTTATTATGTTTTCAACATAGTGTTTTCTGGGGGTGGGGGTGGGGGGTTGATATTGTGTTTTAATTATTGTACAGTGCCTTTCTGTCTGTGAAAAACGTTATATAAATAAATTTTACTTACTTACAACAATAACTATCACCTGAATCCTGTTGCTTCTGTGTGAGAAGGTGATGCATTGGCTTATGGTATGTTGCAAATTTCATTAGGGCTGCAACTATTGATTATTTTAGCAATTGACTATTCTATTTATATTGATTACCTAAGTAACTGGATAAGAAATACTTTATTTCAACGGTTCATCTGCATATTTTAACTTCTGTACTGTAGTTTTTCCTGAATATCGGATCGGCGCATCCCTACTAGGGATATTGCATTCAGCACTGAAATGACCAAAGGATCTTTATATTTCATCATCTCCATCTCCTCCTGATCAGATCTGCTAATCTCTTGAGGAAATGTGTAATGCACAAACAACAATTTTAGAATTGCCTCAGGCTAGCTTCAAAAATCTAAGCAGCACATATCTTTAATGCTGTGCTTTTTTCTTCTCTTACTCTCCTATTTCCTTTCTAACTCTTCTCTGTCCCCTCACCCCCAACCAGTCATGGCAGATGGCTGCCCCTCCCTGAGCCTGGTTCTGCCGGAGGTTTCTTCCCATTAATAGGGAGTTTCTCCTTCCCACTGTTGCCAAGTGCTTGCTCACAGGGGATCACCTGACTGTTGGGGTTTTCTCTGTAATATTGTAGGATCTTTGAATTGTAATATAGCATGCCTTGAAATGCTTTCTATCCACAGTATAGACCCTTTTACAGCCTATGTCATCATTGTTTACAAAGAGTAAAATGGTCTATTCCTGACTTCGCACCATTACCCCTAATTCATAGTGGAAGCCAGTGTTTTACTTCCATTTGCGCTGTTGTTTACGGTTGCAGGTTTACACACTCGCCGTTCATTTAAACGTTGACATACGAGTCAGCGCTCAATGCGGAGTCTACGTATATATGTCTATGGTCATGGCAGCCTACGTACGCTCTTACAGAAACCTGTGGATAGGAAAGTAAAGACCCTATTGATCTCAAAATAAAACAAAGTAAACCAAAAACCACACTCTAGCCTAGAATCCTTTCATTGTTTTGTTTCGCCAATACAAAATCCAAACAACAAAACAAAAATAAAACACAAGTCCATCTATCCTCTTCTGCTTCTCCTGTTCAGGGTCGCAGGGGTGGGGCTGGAGCCTATCCCAGCCAGAGGCAGGGTACACCCTGTACAGGTCGCCAGCTTGTTACAGAGAGACACAGACACCTATGGGCAATTTAGAGTGACCAATCAACCTAACCCCAGTAAGTGTATGTTTTGGACTGTGGGAGGAAACCCATGCAAACATGGGGAGCACATGCAAACTCCGCACAGAAAGCTTCAGTGTCATAGTTAAAAGCTGGTGTTAAATGCTGTTCTTGCAGTGTTAATTTAAAACACTGCAGTAGAATCTTTAGGTGGCACAAATGCCCTGGAAGCACAAGTTCTAGAACATATCATTAGCAGTTCTCAGTAGATCTTAATGGGGTGCACATGAGCCTCAGTGACTTGCAAATGGTAAGAATCAGGAAAAAGAAATGCTAAAGTCATAATAAATCACTTTCTGTGATTGACATTATTATGGTAAGAACTAAGTCATACAAGATTTTTAGTAGATGCATGAATAGATGCATCTATGGCATGAATTTGATCATCTGAGTTCAGTTATCCCATTCACAAAGTTGAAAGTTGGCCACCCACTCACCTAGTGAGGTGACAACAAACAAGCATTTTGTGGGAAAACTGCTAAAACTGTTACTATTGGTGTTACTATTTTGGGGGAAATCATTTGTCAAGAGTAATTATTTGACTTGAGCAACATTGTCACAGCCACACTGTGCTTCTAAAAGAACACTTTTTTCATATCTTAACTATTGTAGGCTGACGAGTCACGTGAAGAGTGCTACATCTGAACACCTGATAGTGAAAAACATTCGTTCCTTGTCTAGTAATTACAGGAATACTACACTTGCATTTCATCATAGTTTGTGTTGAGCTGGATGGAATTGGGACACATGTTTACAGAGGCAGCCAGTCAAATATAAAGCACATATATTAACTCCTTCCACCCCAGCATCACCCTGTCATCACTCTTTGCCAGCTGGACAGTTGTTGCCTCTGGAAAAAAGGCATGTGCTGAAAGGAAGCACTGAATGCATGTGTTTAAACCCTCAAGATTTCCACTACTAGTTTCAAATGACAAAAAGGTTTGCAATGTTTGAACTGTTGGTGCATGGCTGGACCTTGTTGTGCCTTGCCTCCCTGCTGCTCCTTGCTGGTCGCTCCTGTGCCCCCTGCACCTGCGTCCCACTGGGTTGTGGGTGCCTTGGGGTTCCGGAGCGGGGTCAGATGTTCTGGCGTGGGTGGTGGCCTGGTCCCCTGGTCCGACCCAAATGCGGTCGACGAATGCGGCGTGGCATGGAGTCGATTAGTCTGTGGCACTGCTCAGGTGTTATGAGAGCCCAGGTTGCTCTGATAGTGGCCTTCAGCTCTTCTTAATTGTTGGGAATGCAACAGCTGAAACCCATGTCTTGCATACAGTTCTTTAAGCATTGACTCCAGCTGCAGTCCACTCTTTGTGAATCTCCCCCACATTTTTGAATGGGTTTTGTTCCACAATCCTCTCCAGGGTGGGGTTATCCCTATTGCTTGTACACTCACTAAGAAGCCATTTGTGACATTAGAGAGCTTCATGTGAATCTTGTTCTCTAACCGGTGCATTTGGGTTTACAAAATGATCACAGAATAATGGGGGTGTTGCATTCATGAAAGCTGACAAAAAGCTCAAAAGGTCCTAGTGTTTTACCTGTGTAATCTTTGGCTACTTGTGACAGTTTTGAAGCATGTGGTCCAGCAACATTTGTAGTGTGTAAATTTTATTGTTTGACCAGCGCATTTTGGCTTGTGGCCTTCATCACAGTCCAACTGTAAAGCTCTTCTTTGTACCACAAGAGCTGCTTGTAGTAACAGAAATAAACATTTACCCACATCTGACTGCAATTCATTTTCAGTGCATTAAAATGTTGGAGCTTAATTTCACTTCTTGGTTTTATTTCTGTGAAATTTACAGTGTTTTAATGGCCTTTTCAGCAGCAGTTTTCTGTCATATTTATGTGACTGCTTCCTGTGGAGTTGCACTGTGGAAATTACACAGCAAGTTGAGATGAATGAACTCCCTTTTAACTACTTCATAAAGTACATTAATTTTGTCTGCATTTGTGAATTAGAACAAGTGCTTTGCCATCTTTATGGTAGACCTGTTTTTCTGGACTTAGATAATAAATTTCCCAAAGGCTCTGGCTATAGTTCAAAACAGCAGTTAATGCGTCCATATTTTGACCTCATGAGTTCTTGGTAAATTAACTTTCACAATCAAGGGGCAATATTTCTGGTATGGAGTACATAAAGTACCTCAATTTCCAAAAATAAATGAGACAAGCTCTGCTTTTACTGTGTCATTAGACAGAGAGGGAGATGAGGCAAGAGAGAGGAAGAAAATCTGAACCTAATGAGAAAGGAGTAGAGGAGAGAAACTGGGTTTAAAGAGTGCGAGAGAACATTAAGTGACGCATACAGAAGGACCCTGAAGTTACACAATAACCATCTATATACACAAAGACGCATAGTAAATATTTAAAGCCCATTTGCTTGTAACGTTGCAGGTGTTCATTCCTTTGTTAAGGTTAAAACTGGTGATGAAACAGAAAGGAAAACTGAACACTGCTGCAGTGATTTCAGTCTGCCAGCTATTTAATGCCAGCGCAGCTCGATAGCTCTGTTGTAACACATCAGCAGACATAATGACCTTTGAAAGAGAGTGTTTTACTAGATTTCACACTGATGCACTAAGTTTAAATGAAAGTGCAGGCAGCGTCAGGCAGCGCTATTCCTGCATTCCTGATATATTTCAAAATAATTTAATAGCACTTAACAATATTGTATCAAACATGGATGTAGCTACTAAAGAACAAGTACAGAATTAATATGGAACAACTTGATGCATTATTCAAAAGTACTTCCCTAATAACTGCTAACGAGGGGTTAGAACGAAGAACTGGTACCAAAATGTTCTGTACATCAGAATGGTATGCCTTCTATATTATAAGCACCTTTTATCAGTGCTTGCATGGTTGTCTGCTGGTTTATATTCAGAATCATGGCAGTGAAACTTTTGGAAAGCTTTTGTGCGAGTCTTCTTTCTGTTCCTACACCGTGTTCAGACTCTTGAATAATCACAATTAGCCCAGTCAGGAGTTAAGAGGGGATTTGATAAAGAATCAACAATGGCATTGTTACAAATAAAATCTTATCATTATCCATCCATACTTAGAAACAAGAAGTATGTAATAGATAATAATTACTAGAGCTCAGAGTGAGAAAAACTACATTAGTGAATCTTTAAATAATGATTAGTTCATAATTATCCTGCCATAGAGCACAGTGATTCACTTTCTTCATGAGTCATTTATAATTAGCCCTGTGCCAAACAATGAGTGTCACAAAAGACTAACTACTCATTATTACTGATTGCTTTAACATGGGTTATACTTCATATCAGGGTGTCTGTCAAACTGATTTTACTTCATCAGCCACATACAGTCCAGTTTGATCTCACATGGGCTAGACTAGTAAAGCCACTGCATAATGGCCTTTTTTTTTCTTTTAAGGAGTAAACTCTGAACCCATTCACCTGAGCTCTAGGCAAGATTTTAGAAAAGCTGAAACCATAACCAGATGAAAGGCGCCTTGCACCCTATTCTCCCTTAAAAAATTGCCAGACAGCAGAAGGTGTCATTTCTTTTTAAATTATTTTTTCTTATTAAAACAAGCAATGATAAACAGCCTGTGATGTCTTAAAAAATAGCTGCAGTTTCAACAATATGTCCCGGTTTTTACATCAAGTCTGCTGTCATTAGATGTGCATTACAGGATTACAGCAGAAATGCACAAAATTTTCCACATGTAGAGCGTTTATAAATAAACCAAACTCGTATTTTATATCTTCATGATTCAAACAACTTATATTTAAAACTATTTTTGTAACTTTCTATACATTTTCCATATAAGGAATAGTGGTAGATTTTTTTTTTTTTTTAAACTCTGGAGCAAATTATGACTACAAGGCCATTTTCACATTTTGCAAAGCCAAATGCCAAGTTTTGATAGGCCAGTTCAGGCCCTTGGTTCAGCCACACGTTTGACACCCATGTCTCAAGTGTCTCTACCACTGATATCACCAAAACTGACAACAAGCAAGAGACTGAAGTAACATCCAAACACCAGAATGTGCTATTCATTGTCCTAAAATAAGAATCCATGAAAGCTACATCAACTACTACAGATAAGAAACTAGCTGCCTTTGGTGTCCTACCTGTCTCAGGTAAGCACCTGAAAGAGCCTACCCTGTGCTGCTAAAGTGGTCCGCCAACTGTGCATGGGCCCCTGGGTGTATGTCTAGAATGTCAACCAGCCTGCTGCACATGGTGCCAAAGCAGGACATTTAATTCTCTCTATTTCTAGGACTTACAAGGACCATTGAATGCCCCAAAATATTCTATTCTGTTCACTGTCTGCTCTTCAAGAAGCTAAACTGATAGACTTTACAGCTGTGAAGCTACAGGGTGGCACAATAAATGGAATAAATACCTGTTTGTTTGTATTTTAAAGTGATGATAGGCAGGTGGGATGTAACTGTTTGAAGGACGCTGCTGTAGAAGACAGACTGATGTAGCACAGGGTCAAAGCATTTGTAACTCACAGTTAGTCTCATGATTTAACTTCTGTAAATACAAGTGGGAACAATTTAAAACACTGGCTGCAATTATTTTTAAAAATCAAAAGTTTTTGGGTTTTTTTACTAAAAAGATGAAGATGGCACATAATTAATCCATTATTATATTGATTTAGAGTTTTATTATTGTTCCTGAAACAAAGCACTGATGATGAAGCAACTGAGTGTCAGAACTATTGGTTGCATCTCTCAAGAGATTGGAAATCTGTCCCACCAGTAAGGGTTCCCCATCAATTTAATTTTTGGTGTGTGTTTCAGGACTGATGTAGACTTGGTTGAAAGCAATTAACCACCCAGCAGGACAGAATACTTGCAGGCTTTTGGAAAAGATCTGAGGAGCCCAGGACTCCCCGAAGCGCAGCTCAAAACCTGTCAGACAGATCAAATTCACAGTGGCATGTTACAACAAGAGCCAGGCTGCAAGGGGTTAAGGGGGGGTCTGTTTCAGAAGAAACAGAGCGGTGTGCTATAATTCATAAAATAGGGAGGAGAGGGCAGCAAAATTTTTGTCATCAAATCTATTTTTTTTTCTTTTTTACCCTGGTCATCTGTGGTTCCTCTATGGTATGTTGCTTGTATGCAGAAATTCACAGCTTTACAAAGAGTAAAAAGTGCATTCATGAGATGTTTTGCGCATGTAAAATGAGCGTGGAGTGTTTTAAACATTGACAGCTTTAAAGATTTTTCTGCCACTGCTTCTTAAATTTTCTTTTTATTCTTGCTCCATAAAAATTAACAACATACCAAGCATGTAGAGACGCTGTTTACGGCAGTTTACATGCAGGAGACTCAGTGTACCAACATCTCCTGTGGCCTTCAAAAAGTTAGGTTTTTATGTGCCTCCAGAGAGCAAATACATTCTAACGCTTTATGTTCTAGGTTAGTCCTGCAATGAAGCCAATAATGCATCATAAAAATATTTTATGGCCCACATTTTCTAAGCATGGATTGCATATAAACATGGAGTATTTATGGTATGTATGTCTATATGTTTCAAATGGCCAAAACCTAGAAGCACTGTACTGTGCATGAACTTCAGTTGCGTATATATCTTCAAACCATTTGGGTTGCATGGTTTGAACATAAAGTTATTTAAAGTTTCAACTCTATAGGTCATTTTACATATGAAAATCGAGTTTCAATTCATGTTTGCCAAATATCTACCAGCTTATAATTATGCAACTAAAATAAATTTGGAGTGTAACATTTACAAAAATCAACCAGAAAGAAGAATTTTAAAGTGAAAATGTATCTTTTTATTGGTACCATACATTAATTATCAAGGGCAGAAACTAACCAAATCAAAAAAATATATATCAAACAATGATTTTCCTACAGGGTCTGAAGAAGGTACAAGTCACCATTCAAACTCAATCATAACTGCTGCTGGAATCAACAGTAACAAAATGGAAATGTACAAAACAATGACAAGAGCTTCAGCTGTTCATTCATTAGACTTTACAGACTCAGCATTGCTACCAAATATGCAGACTGAACTCAATGTGAGGCTGGTTTAAGAAGATGTGTGTATGACTCTGGTTACGAATACAAATAAGGACAATTTAGACAGAAAACATACTAAAAAAAAAAAAAAAAAAAAATCTGTTTAGCCAGTGACGAAACATGGGAGTCACTGTGTAACTAAGGTTCTGCAAGCACATTCACTTGACATCAAGTTGTAACACACAAAATTGTGAATGTTGAGTGGGGGAGAAAAAAAAAAAAAAAAAAAAAAATCACTTTCTGTATAGATGAATAGAAGATTGAATTTCTGAATAAATTAAAAGAAAAAACAAACAAAACAAACAAACAGTAAAACCATCTCTCCATGGTGGCATTGTACCCCTGGTGAGGGGGCGGGGGTTTGTAATTTACACAAGTTTTAAAAAAGAGGAAGGAGGAAAGAGCGCCGGTGGGAAGGTATAGGGGGATGGGTTCATGAATTTTCTCCTTTTTCCTATTTTTGTTTCTTTACATTAGATCGGGATGGCTTTAGGTAAATCTAAGTAAGAATACATTTTATTACAGTCAGACAGAACTTTGCTACTACCTTAAATATACAAGCACAAATACACAAAAATTCAAATCTCCAAAAAAGGAACAAAAAGACAAAATAAAAACATCCACACTAAAGTATTTCTCTTTTATAAACATAAAAGATAAAAACAATATATTTTAGAGGGGGGAGGGATAAAAGTCCTGTGTTGCTCCTTGGTCTGTAGCTTTTTCAGTATTGGTAGAAAATAAAAAAGTAACAATTGAAATGAAGGCGTTTAATACAAATTAAAAAACATTCTAGGGAAATATATACTGTATAAAAACTCTTAAAATGTGTAACTGTGTATGTGTGTGTTGTAAATGCTCTCTGTTTGAAAGACTGCATTCACTGTAGTCTAATCAGAGATATTTGGGCACTAGGGGGACTCAAAATCCTTCAATCATTATATATGTATGTGTGTGTGTGTGCGTGCGTGTGTGTGATGTTTCCCTAGTGCCACATTTCATCTCTCTTACTAGTGTGTTCATTTTAAATGGTTTTACATACTGACTTTAAATTCTGGTCGATCTGCTTCAGCAAACCCACCACTAAGCTCACACAGCTTCTTTTCTCTTTTCGCAAATTTCATAAACACACAATCGCTCGCGCGCGCACACACACTCTATTAACAAATGTTATGAGTGACTTGCACAGCAGCAGAGACCAGAATCCAAAGCCATTTTTAGAGTACAAGTGGACGAGTCGTCCCTAAGCAACTCGCCACCATCTTGAAGCCCGACTGCCACCTTCCCCTCCACCCCACCCATTCCTACATGTGAACTTCAGTATGGATACTTTAGCATGCACAGTTCTCCCCTGGACTAAATCATCACTCGTGCTACCCGGCTGCCATCCAAAACTGAAAACTGGCAAGAGCAGATGGGACTTTTTGTGGGAGGAAAAGGGAGAGAGAGAGAGAGGTGGGACACAGTGCCTAATTGTCAGGAAGTTTCAGCAATAATGAAAAGTTGTGAAACTTTGTCTGGCTCGCCAAAACAGTCCAGGCCCCCTCAGGCTACCTGTGCTTGAATCTGAGCGCTACAGTGGTGTTTGGATTGGAGAGCTGATGACGAACTGTTACTGTTGCAGTCATGGCTATTGAGATGGGGTGGGGGCCTAGGAGTGACAGGGAGGGGTTAGGCTGAGGTTGCGGGGGCTCTGGGCTCTACTGTGATGCTTGTGAGGTGGGGTTGTCGCTCTTGCTCTCCTGGCTGGAGGGAGCCTTGTTGTTCCAGGGCGAGTTGGAGCCCAGCGCCGGAGAGTTGTTGAAGCTGTCCTCGTCGTCTATGCCATTGGCGGCATCGAACTGTGTGTTCTCCAGCCGTGTGATCAGGCGCTCGTCCTCGTCACCGAACTCCCCTCCCATCAGAGTGGGTTCTCCCACCACCATCACATCCTGCAAAGGCACAAAAACAGCAGCAACCATTAGACCACACCAATATCTTATTTTAACAAGCAATGCATTTAGTGTTTCTGAAACCTCATTGTAATTGCCCCTCCATTCCCCAGGAAATTGACCAACCAGCTGTTAATGATAAAGATGTTTCAGTTTCTAATGCAAAGTGCATAATTTTTAAAGGGACAATTGACATTTTGGGGGTGGGGCTTTAACCTAATACACAGTAAATGTTAATTTTACAAACTAATGGCTACGGAATAATAACAACAACCAAATTTTAAATAAAATGGTTAGCACTGCTGCCTCACAGCAAGAAGGTCCTGGGTTCAAATCTATCATCTGGCCTGATCTTTTTCATGTGGTGTTTGCATGTCTGTGTGGTTTTCTCCAGGTACTCCAGCTCCAAAGCCATACAATTAGTGGGATTAGATTAAGTTGTAATCCTAAATTGACCATAGGTATGAATATGAGTACGAATGATTGTCTGTCTCTCTGCGTTAGCCCTGCGACAGACTGGCGACCTGTCCAGAGTGTACCCTGCTTCTCGCCCTTTGGTAGCTGGGATGGACTCCAGCCCCCCCGTAACCCTGAATTGAATAAGTGGAAGAAAATTTAAAACAAAGTGGGTCAGTCCTTAGAATTTTTTTGTACACAGCATCACTTTGGTTTACTGAGTCCTGCTTTTTTGCTGTCATAATGATGTGAACTTTCCTCAGTAAATCCACTGAGCAGTTTATCTAAGACAGGGATGGCCAACTCCAGGCCTCGAGAGCCGGTGTCCTGCAGGTTTTAGATGTGTTCCTGATCCAACACACCTGAATCACATATAGAAGTCATTAGCAGGACGCTGGAGAACTTGACTGCATACTGAGGAGGTAATTCAGCCATTTGAATCAGGTGTGTTGGATCAGGGACACATCTAAAACCTGCAGGACACCGGCTCTCGAGGCCTGGAGTTGGCCACCCCTGGTCTAAGAGCTAAGTTATAGCATGTATGCTGAAGATGTAGTAGCAAAATAGGGACACTAGATGGAACCAGTGCACTCACCGGAACTTGGCTGGACAGAGGGAAGCCACTACCAGGGCTCTTCTTTTTGTTGTTGTTGTTATTATTAGTTCCTCCTCCTCCGCTGATGGTACTGCCGCCTGACATCCTACGCTTCCGTCGTTTGTTTGGGGCCTGTCTCGATGGCTCAGCTACAGATAAGGAATAAAGAGAGCAAGTTACATATACATTTAGCACATGTCAGTATGTTTGTGTGTCATATCTAATCATGTGGTTTACCTACCAGGTGGTGCCACCATTCTCTGCCATTTCTGGAAGAGGCAGGTCTTGAGGCAGTCTCTGGGGCTGAGGCTGTATGTCTTGTGTCTGGACATCAGCTCCTGCATGGGCTCCAGAATCACACACAGCTGGAGGAGGGAACGGAGAGATGCCACAGGTTACTGATTACCCATTTTTCAAGGTAATTAGAGATGTTCCACTTGATTTAGTACCAGCATTATCAGCCGGTGTTCAGCATTATTAGCATCACTGGTTGACTTGAAAGTTTGAGATCAGACAATGTGATGGGACAAAACATCAAGCAAACAATTTGTTATCACTTAGCAGCAACATTAGAGTGGCTCAGTCACTACAGAGGCATCTGAAGCTCATGTTCCAATCAATTTCCACATGGTTGTGAGGCGGTGCTGCGTGCTGTGTTTAAAATGGGTGGCACACCAGATGCAGACAAACAGCCTGCTAGTATCCAACTGTCAGGGATACAAAAACATTTAAAACATTGTTGTTCTGCAAGGGGATGTTGCCAATAACTGAAGTGCCAGTATTTTATCATGTGTCATGCACACAATTAAAAAAACAGCTGTGATTATTTGGACAGTCAGGTACAGTACAAAGAGCAAATTTTTTTTTTTACATAAATGGAGCAATACACTATACTGCCAAAAGTATTCACTCATCTACCTTCACATGTATATGAACTTGAGTGACATCCCATTCTTAATCCACAGGGTTTAATATTATGTCAGCTCAACCTATGCAGCTTACAGCTTCAACTCTTCTGGGAAGGCTTTCCACGAGGTTTAGGAGTGTGTTTACGGGGATTTTTTACTATTCTTCCAGAAGCACATTTGTGAAGTAAATGGTAACTGGACTAGCTCTTATATAGAGCGTTCCTACTCTATATGAGCACTCACAGCAAGGTCAGACACTGATGTTGGACAAAAAAGGCCTGGCTCATAGTCTCTGCTCTAATTCATCCCAAAGATGTTGTATTAGGTTGAAGTCAGGACTCTGTGAGGCCAGTCAAGTTCTTCCACACCAAACTCACTCAGCCATGTCTTTATGGACCTTGCTCTGTGCACTGGTGCACAGTCATGTTGGAACAGAAAGGGGCCATCCCCAAACTGTTCCCACAAAGTTGGGAGCATAAAATTGTCCAAAATGTCTTGGTATGCTGAATCATTAAGAGTTTATTTCATTGGAACTAAGGGGCCGAGCCCAACTCCTGAAAAACAACCCCACACTATAATCCTCCCTCCACCAAAATTTACACTTGGCACAATGCAGTCAGACAAGTACTGTTCTCCTGGCAACTGCGAAACGCAGACTAGTCCATCAGACATAGAAGCGTGTTTCATCACTCTAGAGAACACGTCTCCATTGCTCTAGAGTGCAGTGGTGGCATGCTTTGTACCACTGCATCCAATGTTTTGCATTGCACTTGGTGATGTAAGGCTTGGATGCAGCTGCTCGGCCATGGAAACCCATTCCAAACCCAAACGCTCTGCACTGTTCTTGAGCTAATGTCAAGACCACATGAAGGTCTGTAGAGACTGACTATACAGAAAGTTAGCAACCTCTCTCATTTTGCGTGACCCATTTTTTCACAGATGTTTGTAGAAGAAGTCTGCTTTTATAAACCTGTGGCCACCGAAGTGAATGGAACACCTGAATTTGATTATTTGGATGGGTTGAAAAAAAGGGTGACTGGACTTCTGTTTGTTTCTTGAAGACGTTTCGCCTCTCATCCGAAAGGCTTCTTCAGAGAGGTCGCCCCTTTTTCAAGCTCCAGAGACTACTATGACCTGGATGACCGAGAACCTACACAGACATTTGGAGTGAATACCTTTGGCAATATAGTGTATTTGTTGAATGAAATGTAAATTAAGAAGGCATGGATGCTAGTAAAAATGATGCCAAAATAATGACATAAAATATCCCTCCAAAGTTTTAAAGGCTCCTGCTAACAAAATAGTTGGTTTGGCATCCCCACGCTTGTTAAAAAAAAATATATATATACAAGCAATCTGAGTACCCGCTCAAAGTAACCCTCTCCATAACCACCACTAGTCAAAAATGCTCTACATACAGGGTCATTCCTGCATGGAAAAGTTTTTGGCAACAAATTATTTAAGCCAGTTTTGTTAAATGGAGTTTCAGTTACTCCTTTTCAAATAAGATGATAGGCTCATTATCTTACTATACATGAACAGAATGTGCTACAGAGGCTCATTTTAACACAAGCTCTGTAAGGTCTCCAAAAAAAGAAAAAGGTGTCTACAATTTGAATGTACTGTGACTACAACCCATGTATTCATTTATAAACCAGGCCACCTTTTGAGGAAGGTAATCATTCACAGTGTAGAGCACCTATTTTAATATTCTCAAAAGTTACAATGTGTGCTTTAAAAGCAGGAACTGTTCTGAACAGTCTCTACTCACTTTACTCAACTAAAATCTATTTTTTTTTTAATCTTTTTATCTATTTATCTTTTATCTTATATTTTTTTATATGCTGCTGTTTGGCACATTATTCAATGCTCCTAATTAACTGTTTCATGGTTTGATATTCTGTAAGGTTTTAGGCAAGCACATGTTTGCTTACTAAATCACAACTGGACCATGATCAAGACACAATGAAAGAACATTATTCCAAATCCAAGTGTTGCACATGTACTGCACTCACTCGGAGGTAGTTGAGGGTGGAGTTCGACAGGCCACATCTTGTTATGTTTTTGGACAGCTGGTCCAGCATCTGTGAGTCTTGGGCCTGGAAAAATGGAAAGTAAATTAGAAAACATGCAAACAGTGCATGTCTGTGTGGGCTCCCACTTCCTCTGTATTTACTCACATGCATGGCCAGTATACTGCGAGGGATGAGTTCCCGGTGTTGTCGAATGCTGAAGTGCCACGTTTTTATCCTCATCATGTCGTCAAACATGAACTCCAGGTACAAGCGCCCTTCTACACACACCTGCAGAAGGTCAGAGGACTGGAGTTAGTATAGAGCCAAACATCGAAGAATAAAATCTATGCAGAAATGAGTACATGTTTGCACAGTTAAAGATTACAGTGTAGGATTCATCATTTTTAAAAACACACTCAGAATAAAAATTTGCAGCTGGACATGAGCAGAAATGTTTATTTTTAAATATCACATTTATCATCAGTACAGTGTATTGCTACATACCTAGCAGCATTTGTCCCCAATACTTACACAACCATGCTCTGCACATACACACCTGTGTGAACATGGGCTTTCCATTCTGTGTGACCATGGTGCACTGATCACAGTCAAGGGAGACAAAGTTATTGTGGAAGGACTCCTTGGGATGTTTCAGCACATAGTAGAGCTCAGTGGCACCGCCCTCAAATATACTCCGGAAGTATCTCGGGATTAATGTCCGGCCAATTGCTGGTGAGAAAATACAAGGGGCGGTTCAACATGAAGAAATTAGCCAGTTACAGCTTGCGATTATAGGCCTTTGCATAAAGTATAAAAGTGTGTCTTACTGTAACGTTTGGGTCCATCCTCCAGACAGAAAGTAATGGTCAGCATGGCATCGTCCTCAAAGAACTCTGTAGTAAATGCATCCCACCACAGGTTGTCACACTCCTACATTGTAGAGAGGAGAAAGTACTCAATTGCAAACATATTTGTAGAGCTGTTGAGTGTCTGTGCACCTGGCTGTTGTGCACACAAACCTCTGTCCAGTTCTGTAGTCGTTTATTGAGCTCATATATTCTGTAGTCTGTCTGGTTGCCATATGGTGTGTGCCTCCTGGAAGAAACAAATGGAAAAGAACAAAAAAGGGGGCAGTCATTAAAATGCAGTATGGTTAAAGCGCTCATGACTTCTTTAGATTTAGCTATGTTTAACAACCCAGTTTAGCCTTCTACAGTCTTATTGCACGATCTCTAGGTAATTAAGATAAGAAAAAAAAAATCTCACAACCTTATCTGTATTTGTATTACTGCAGTTTTCAAACCTGCCTGAGATAATGGGAAACAATTTAGTCTTACCCTATTCCTGGCTCCAGGTATGTGGGAGGGTACATTGGAGTGGGGCTGGAGAAACAAGAGACAGAGACATTATTACATTCTGCTATAGTGCTAATATGCTCTCCTTGAGGAGCTAGGCTGTCCTAACAACCCCGGGACACAATCCAAACAGTACAAATTGGATGAGACAGTAAATATCAATTCTCAGATGCACAGACATAATCAACAACTGCATCAGACTCATTTATTGCAAAATGACAAGGGGTGAAAAACAATGAAGTATAATCTCTTACTTTACTGAGCCACACAATTCAGTGCCGGTTTTAGCTATAAATATTAGCTTCGTACAGCAGTTAACAGTTTAATCTTTCACAGCAGGTAGTTGCCTCTATAATTGGCAGTGTAAATGATGGAAGAATAAAATTTCCCTACTATTACAATTGGATTACAATAGCACTTATGAAAACTTTCACCAAATGACAGATATACAGGGCCCCCTTTGCTAATTTCAAGGAATAAACTTTCATATATCAATGGCGTTTTACCGGTGTGTGGTAATATTGTACAATGTATGCTACATTTAGAAAAGTATATTTAGGATTTGATACTGGGAGGTAGGTGACGTTACAGTTATATTTCTGGGATCTACACTTTTTAAAGCATAACACTTTATTAATTGTAGTTTGCATGTTCTTCCTATCCCTGCATGGGTTCTCTCTGGTTTTCTCCCACTAGCCAGAGACATGCATGTTAGGTTAATTGGTGATGCTAAATTGGACGTGAGTGCAATGTCTGTCTCTCTGTGTTGCCTCTGTGATGAACCATTTCAGCTAAGATAGGCTGTGCCCCCCCCCCCCCCCCCCCCCCCCCCTGCTCATAAGTTGCATAAACAACTAAGAAAAATGGGTGGATTAAATAAATATTGAACTAAAATTTCCCAGGCAAATTCACGCTTCACACCAGATTCCCTCTAATATAACCAGCACTTTCAACACTGACACGCTTGCAGGCACACTCGCTGCATGTGCTTGTATCTCTACACACTTTGAAATAAATGTGCTAGCGCTGAGTGACTACACTGATCCTTTACAAAATGAGAGAAAACAGACTGAGGGGGTTTTCTGTCTGTTGGTTTGATTTTAAATTAAAGGCTTAAAGTAATTATGCATTTCCAAAGATATTAGCTTTGCTTCTTCTGTTATGCCATGTTTATAGAGTAGAGCTGAGACAAGTAAAGTGAGGATAATGCTACTCAAGTTGATAACTTTTGTTACTGTAAATGCACTGCAAAAGCTTTGTGACAACAGTCTGAATGCACAGAAGTATTTGACAAACATGTTACAGCTAACAGAATATATATATATATATATTTATTATGACTTTAAGCAGTCAGCCAGACTCATTTTGGACCAGCTTTACAAACATTACACAGAAAGCACAGAAATTAAGCTCACCCCACGTCTCTGTCCAGCATGGTGCCGGGGTGGAAAGGGGGGAAAGTGCTACCGTTGGGAGGCTCCTTGGGGGAGTACAGCTTGAACGACTTGGAGGAACAGCCTGCAAAAGAAGTGAGGACAAACATTGAAAGAGAACATAAATGTAACAGTCAAATTCTGCGTAAAAGGTTCAACTATATTTAAAAGGCTTTAGCCAAATGGCGGAAGAAAATCCTCATCAGTGTGACAGCTAAACCTGACAGATCAGCGAGCCAGATTTAGACAGAAAAGCAGTACCGTCCATTAATTAAAATCATAACTTTACATGGCAAACTTTTTTTTTTTTAAACAGATTTTCAATATCATCACAGCTGAGGCTGTGAAAAAAAAATTACAACAAAGAGGATGTTGTCTAACAGGGGTGGAACAATTTCTAAAACCACAACACTCCATCAGATTTACCTAAAGCATGCTAGGTAAGGTTCAGACAGATCATTTGGTTAAACTGAATTTGGAGAACTTTTCTGACTCTTCTGATGCCTAACCAGCCTGGAACAACCAGTATGGTTCAATTTTAGCTGCACTCATTCACAGGTTATCCCTGAAATGCAAATGTTGTGGCATTAAGATGTAAAACAACATGAAGGAAGAAGCCTCCTGCTACAGGTCTTACCATCACATATTAAACAGTAAGCCAGAAGAAACTGAACTCCAAACACACAAGAAAACATGTTGATGTTTGTGTGCGTGCACACGCGCGCACACACACACACACACACACACACACACACACACACACACACACACACACACACACACACACACACAGAGCTCCAGTCCCTGTTCTACTCTAATTGCCTTGCTCTCCTATAAAGGCCATCCAGGCATGGTGGCCTCCGGGTCACGACCCCTGGCATCACCATGGTGAAGCCCCACCTCCTTCATGAATCTCTGTGGTGTCTCTGCATATTAAATTTATTTATGACACTGTTTGTATGAAGCAGAAAACATAACCAGAGAGAGGGGCTTTTATCAAAGGAAAGTTTGTTAGGAATTGAGAAAAACAATATGATGTAAAATGTATAGTATACAGTCAAACTAGTAAAAAGTAGTAATGTAAAGCTATTATTACAAATGTCAGCAGACACACGGCGGTGAGCTGGACAGACAGAGGGTGGCTCACCTTTAGAGTCATACAAATTAGGATGGTGTTCCTAAAAATCACTCATCCTTGTAAAAAACATCTCACTGAAGAGAGGAACTGCATTACAAATCTGTTGTGAATAACAGCAGCCATCACAGCTCTTACAGACCCAGAAATAAATACATTTTTTTTAAAAAAGTTTTCCATAATACAACATTTCCATCTTTTTAAAAGTCAAAAAAGCCATAAAACACCCATCTTTCTGAAACTCTGGCTTCAAATCGAGTTAAAAAAAACAAGCTGTTTACTACGTTCAACACTATGATATGGGCTGGGTGCACCACCAGAAGATTGATAAATAAATAAATAATCGATTCGTTGTGTGTCCATTAGTTGTTGAGAGCTCCATTAGCTCCTCTCTTCTCCCGTTAGCGGTTAATGACAGGCAGTCACAATCACATCAGCTGGACTCCACTTCCTCCACTGGGAATCATGTTCCTCTCTTTTACAAGCACAAGTACACAATGTCCACAGATACATACACGTTAAACATACACACCTCTGCTTGTGGACAGAAACTTTTAGAGCAGATCATCTGTCAAACTGACATGGACGCCCGAAAAACACTCAACTATCGACTTTTCTTCATCCTCTGCTGCCAAAAATCCACCCAACATCACAAACTCTCGTCTAAATGGGGATAACCTGTCGTGGTTGTGGATTCTTGCCACTCCAGACTGCCACCATGATTGCTAAAAGAGACAAGTACCCAAACGGAACATGAGAGCCAGGTTAAACTGGCCGGTGCTGGGAAACTTTGAACGGGAAGTGACACCAGTTTGGATTCCTTCAGCAGCTGTGCTTCATAAAATTTAACTGTTAAAGAACATCTGATGTTGAGTTCTGCGGTTACAAAGGCAATTAGAATGGCAGCAGGCTAGCATATAGTTGCTAGCTAGGCTAAAATTACTTCGGGACGAGACCGATCTTAACAACAATACACCAAGCGATGAAAATTTGAAAGGCAACACATTTGTGTTAAACTAGACACGACATATAACCGCGATAACAAACACACAGATGGTGACTGTATACAACACTGCCTTGTAGGCCTGCAGGTCAAGCTAACGACAGCTAGCCAGAAAACAGTAACCAGTTAGCTGGTTTTAGCTTTCCTGCTAACGCCTTAGCGTTAAATCCCTTCGCAATGAAAAAAGCAGCCCAAAAAAGGGGAGAAATTACACCGGCGGCAAATTCTAAATCAAATGTAATCGCTACCTATGCTAAACATTAGAGTTCAGGAGTGTGTTTGGGGGGGAAAGCGACCCTTTACCTGCAAAGAAGCCCAATCAGAAAATTGATGTTTACAGATCCGTGCTGATACACCGTGTGTACGCTCCGTGCGTAAAAACGGATAGGCCCACTGGACGGCGGTTGGCTGGACGCAACGTACCCACACAATACGTCCCTTTGAACTGGATCAATAAAAAAAAAAAAAAAAAAATCTCCTCAAAACGGAATATGGCCTAAATTGCGGGAGTCGGTCGGTTATGTTTTGTCCCGCATGAGGCCTTGTCAGTGGGCTAAAGCCTGCTGTGGGTTTACATATGGACCCCGATGAGCCCTTTGTTCACGGGAGGACATGAACAATAGCTGTAGGCCCTCCTCCTCCTCTCCCTCTGCAATGCATTTGCTCCTCTCTCCTGCCCAGCACCGCCAGCCGCCCTCTCCCTCTCCCCCTTCTCCTCCTCCTCCTCCCCCAACTAATGCACAACTGCACATAAAGGTTGTCTGGTAAGCATTTTCCCCCTTCCTCCTCTCTGCATCCCATCCCTTCCTTGTAACTGACACAGATGAGAATTGGCCTAATGCAACCCAGTAGAGATGCGTGTGGAGACAAAGATCATGCTGACTGCAAAGTGGTTGTCATGTTTACCTAATTAGTGAACATCAGTTTGCTGCAATCAACTTGAGCTGAGGCAGTGACAACCGAGACCCTGAGCTCAAGCAGGACGCAGCGAGAGCATGCAAACGTGATGCGTGCAGCAGTCCCATCGGTCAAAAGTGCATCAAGCGCTTATAAACTTACACTTAAAGACAGCAAGATAGGTTTGATAATTAATTCTGCCTTTGCATATGTATATCGAACTGCCCTTGGTGGACGGGTAAATCCCTTAACATCAGGAATCTCTGAGTCTGCACACACACATAGATGCACACACAGAAAGCGCTAAGCCAAAAGGAGAATCCCAGAGGCCTCCAAATCTGCTTAAATCGCCTCAAATAATAATCAGATATTCAGATCACAGCCAGCGAGATCTCACCCATATGGCCAAAGTTGTGATATAAAAAGAACAAGCAGTATTAGGACAGCAGTTTTTCCACATATTTTTGCAAGTGTCATATCTAACACGCAAACTCTGCAGCATCTAACCCCGAAAGACAGAAAAGACAGATTATACCGTATCAAAGATGTAAAGCAGTTTCCTTTCTCCCACTAAAGAACTTTCCCCTCCTGCTACCAGCGTGAACGTGGTTCTCATTAATACACCACCCATGCACACTTGGAGTGAAAACACAATGTTTCATAAATGATTTATTCATAAATTAAGCCGCTGTTGCGAGCTGCTCTGTAAACAGGTCTTCACAGAGGATGCTCTGCGACTAAACACTGATGCTGATTGGTAGTACTACATTATTATGATATTATAATAACATTTATCATCATCATTATTTTTTATTATAACATTTATCTTCACCGTTTAGTTTAAGTGAATTACAGCTAAATGGTGGACGCATACACAATATGTGGAGAGGGGGGAAAGAAAAGTCGTATTTGGATTTTAAACTTTTTAAAATGAACTTATTTATTTGTATATATTTTGTTCTGCATTTAATTTCCCATTTATTTTTCTGATGGAATAGTATTTTTGTGCTGAACATGACTTTCACTTTGGTGTATTTGTAGTCTTGCAGGCTGTTTATGTACTGTTTACATGTTGCTTCATGGTTCTGGGGAAACAAATTTTTATTCCAGTGTACACAGGATATATACATTTTAATGCACAAGTCAAATTTCCAGTTACTTATAAGTGATTTAAACATGTACAGTAGACAAGAATAAACAAAAAGTATTTTTGTGATTTTTTTAAAACATTCTCATAATTTCTTTATTATTATTATTATTATTCTCTTGTTGTTGTTTTGATTTGAGATATTCAATTCTACTTTTATTCATTTTATTTTTTGTTTATTATTTGTCTTGGTATTTTTAACACACTGAACCTAGCTATAATAAATGTAATTGTAATTTATTTTAAATACTTATATGTTTTTCAAGTGACGTGACAGCAAATATCCCTTTGCTGAACATCTATCCCGCCTGGATCTGCATCTCTTATATCTGCAAAAAGAAGACAGCAACTCAAATATGAACCTCTTTGCAGACTCTGATGTATGAAATCCAGAGTATGTTGAAGTGCACTGTCTCCCAGAGCCAGGCATGTAGAGAGGATAAGCCGCTCTATGGCCTGTCTCTCACCCGACCAACAACAAAGATGCCTGGGTTGACTTTATGTATATTGGTTTGACCATCGTAAGCCTGTGACATGAGCTCTTCACAGCTCACGAGGCTGCTGTCAGTCCTTTGGCAGCATCTTTGTGTGTCTAGTACCAGGGGGAGGTGTAGTTCGTTGTAGCCTAGAGTGTCTGTTGTGGGTGACTTATGTGGATTTGCCTATCTTACATTGGCTGGCCCCTGTCACTATGGCAACATGAGCAGTCAGCGCTGACACAACCAGAGAGAGGCTAAGAAACATCCGTGGAAATGGACACACAAGGGTTAATCCTGTGTGTGTGTGTGTGTGTGTGTGTGTGTGTGTGTGTGTGTGTGTGTGTGTGTGTGTGTGTGTCCAAGCTCACCCATTGAAATGGTACATGACGGGGTTAATCCCCAGTGCACGTGTGTGTGCGCGCACGTGTGTGTGTGTGGTGGGGTGTTGGAGAGGAGGTGGGGGTGGGAGGTGTGTCAGGATAAGGCTTGAAGGGCTTACACACACCATCTCCTTTGCTCTCAGGCATAGGGACAGCCTTATCTTCAACCAGCACCCCAACCAGTGAGGCACACGCGCGCACTCACAAAGATCTGCCTAACCTTCACTTCACCAGCTTGCCTCATTTTCAAACCTACAGTTACACATTCACACCTAAAGCCATAAATCCATGTATAATAAGTGCTTGAAGCAGGCACACATGGTGGCACAGTGAGGTGCTTTCCCTAAGCTTACACTTTAAACCCACAAGTGCAACCTGTTTAAATTCACCTTTGTCAAAGTCAACAAAAGAGAGGAAGAGGCTGAATTTGTACAGCTTTTATATACCAAAGACTAGAGATACACTTTTTTTAAAAAGGCAAATCAGAAATTCAGCTGTTGTTTGACCTCAGAGGTTTGCTGCAGAGTCAGCTGTGAGAAAGACAAAAAGGAAAAGGTCAGCAAGTGAGACTTACCTCCTTCAGACTCTAGCTGTTCTGACATCGCCATTTTGTCACCTACAAATGCACTTTCACAGCTACACACTGATCTAACTCAGAGCCTGGGTCTGTGTTTTCATGCCTCTCCCTCTCTGATATCTTCCATGTCCAGACTGTCAGGCTCAGGGGCACGAGGAGGGGGAAGGAGGATGCCTACAGTCTGTGTCTGTGTGTGTGTGTGTGTGTGTGTGTGTGTGTGTGTGTGTGTGTGTGTGTGTGTGTGTGTGTGTGTGTGTGTGTGTGTCTTGCATGTGCATGCACGTCTGTGCAAGTGTGTATATGCATGCTCTCGTGCACATGTGCAAATGTGTGCAGCGTGGCACTTCCACTTACTAGTCCACAGGAAACTCAACAGCACATGCATCTGCCAGAGTTCTGATAAGAACCATTCCCATCAGCCTCCCTTCAGCACACCCTCAACACTGATCTGAGGACAGTTTTATGTTTCTATGACTGCAGAAAAAGCTCTGACTAAGCTGATCCCAGCTCAAAGATGAGTGCTAACTGTATAATGAGTGACATCAGTTAAGTGCTGTTTTTTCCGTTTTTTCTCCTCCCAAACAGGAATGAAAACAGAACCACTCCTCTTTTCATAGATAGCATTCACTACATTTCTTTCCCCAAGTGTAAAAGCAAGCCTACTGTTTCATGACTTTTCCCACTTCACAATATTAAATACTTTAGACACATCAGTGGCACGCAGTGTCCACATGGAAGCTAGCTACATGTCTCTGGGGCTCATCTCACTGGTGTCTGTCTGCCAGAATTGATACATTTGGCAGCTCAGGCCTCTTTACTCCATTATTGGATCAAATGGGGAAGGGGGAGGCAGAGATCTCTCTGATTCAGCTCTGATAAAAGATCCAAAAGACAAGCTGTCACTTTTTGGAGGAATGAGCCCTAACAGAGTACAGTGGCCAGCTCTAGATCAAAGAGACTGTGAGCCAGAAGAGCTGCACACACTTAACAGCTATAGTTATTTTAACGGCTTCAAGGTTAAGGGTTAACGCTTAACAGAAAAATGTACAACAGAAGAAAGTAACATACACATTAATTAGCAGCACGGTGGCTCACAGCAAGAGGATTTCTGTGTGGAGTTTGAATGATTTCCCTGAACTTGGGAGGGTTTTCTCTAGTTACTCCTTCCAGTGAAAAGCATTCAAGGTAATGCTGCATTTCTGGGCCCAGGACACCCTTGCAAAAGAGACTGTTGATCTCAAGAGTTTTACTTAGTTGTTAAATAATGACAGAGTTGGGCAGCATGACAATACCATGAGATTATGTAGCAGTCTGTCAGAGATTTGTGCCACACTGTTTATACTGTGGCATTGTGGCAGCTATCTCTAGGCTTTTAAGTTCCATACAAGTGTATCTTGTCTAATATACACTCAGCAGCCACTTTGATAGGTACAGCTTGCTAGTACTAGGTTGGACTCCTTTTGCCTTCAGAACCACTTTAATTCTTCATGGTACTGGAAACATTCCTCAGGGATTTTGGTCCAGATTGACATGATAGCATCACACAGTTGCAGCAGATTTGTCGGCTACACATCCATGATGAGAATCTCTTGTTCCAACACGTCCCAAAGGTGTCTGCTGGATGAGATCTGGTGCCTGTGAAGGCCATCTGAGCATCGTGAACTCAGTGTCGTGTTCAAGAAAGCAGTTTGAGAGGATTTGAGCTTTGTGACATGGTGTGATATCCTGCTGGAAGCAGCCATCAGAAGATGGGTACACTGTGGTCTTAGAGGGACAGACATGGTAGGCTGTGGCATTTAAACAATTCTAAGGGGCACAAAGTGTGGCAAGAAAATATGCCCCACATCATTACACCACCAGCAGCAGCCTGAACTGTTGGTACAAGACAGGGTGGATCCATGCTTTCATGTTGTTTATGCCAAATTCTGACCATACCATCCAAATGTTGTAGCAGAAATCGAGACTCATCAGACCAGACAACATTTTTCCAATTTCTCTTGTCCAATTTTAGTGAGCTTGTGTGAACTGTAGCCTCTGATGGGCTATATCTCATCTGACAGGAATGACAACCATCGTGGGCTTCTGCTGCTGTAGCTCATCTGCTTCAAAGTTCAATATGTGGTGTGTTCAGAGATGCCCTTTTGCATACCTTAGTAAGTAATAGTAATTCAAATAATCACTTATTACAAAGTGATTATTTGAATTACTATTGCCTTCCTCTCAGCTTGAAGCAGCCTGTCCATTCTCCTCTGACATCATTTTTGCTCAGAGAACTGCTGCTCACTGGATATTTTCATTTATGATTGGAGATTTTTTTTTTATTTATCATGATGGGAACTTCAGGCTTTGCTTCCATATCAAATGGTCAAAGAGATGTCTACAGGTGACCTCATTCTGTGGGTTTTAATTACAAAATGTTTTACTATAGCTTGTTTGACATTTTTTGATCTTGCTTTATGTAAAACAGTCACTGGAAACAGAAGTCAGAAACAACTGTCTAAACACAACTTTGACTTATGTATTTAAATCACTGAAGACACACAAAAAAAAGACATTTTGATATGTGCAGAAAAATTAATACAGATAATGATAATCAGGAATGGAAATCCTGAACCATTCCAGTTGAGAATAAATTTCAAATTGTCCCATCCATAAGAATCATATGCCCCTAACCTTATGAAATTGCTCTAATATTGCTTTGTTTTTCAGTTACTCCTTGCAAAACAGTGATATTAAACTCAGTGCAGTAGAGATTGGGCTTTTTTTCCCTCCTGTGTTCAGACTGTTAAAACTGCTTTAAAGCTCATAATAAGCCCGTGTAAGCTTATTTTATCCACTCAGAAAATTGATCAGACATTAATTAGGTAATTAATAAAAAAAATCTATAGCATTAATATAAATACATTCTTAATTAATATCCCTAATCATTATTGGAAAATATTTACAACTCCAGTAATGAAACATAACACAAGGGCTATTGATGTTATGCAAAATAGTTTTAAAATACTTTAAGTACATTTTTAGTGCCTTAATTGAAGTACTTTTACTTTGAAAGGACATTTTTTTGGCATTGTTTGGTTGCTGCTTTTACTTAACTGAAGGATCTGAATCTTTTGTACCCAATAGCTCGACTGTCAGACAGAAAAGTGTTATTGATGCGTCTCGTTTGCAAGAGAAAACAAAAGCGCAACAACGTCAGAAGAAATAGCAACAATCAAAGTGACACCGAATATAAATGAATCTGCTGTTATTCAGCAGAGATCCATCACTCATTCATCTGTTTTACAGTCTAAAGAAATCACAATGGAAAATTCTGACTGACCTACAATCTGCAGCTTGTCCTTTGATAGCAGCGCCCTCTTGTGGCCACAGCGAGCCGGTGTCTTTGTTTTCATGCTGCCCTACAGTATTTTCTCACTCACTGGGTGAATTCCCTGCTCGGGATCTTTTTGGCAGGCAAACACAGACACACTGCAACCTGGGAAGTTCAGCGGCAAGTGCGTCACATGTTATAACTGGCCTAGAGGTGAAGGGATTAAATCAGAAAGAGGCTCAGCTGTGAGCCAGTTTGACATTAACATATATTATCTGTGTGTTATTCTAAGTGTTATAAGAATCATGCATCTGCTGTAGCAACTTAATGATCTGTATTATTATCCATCATCTCCAATGTTGCGTCCCCCCCCCCCTTTTTTTTTCTCCTGGCATTTTGCAGGTAGCTGAGATTTAAGTGTGTGTGTGTGTGTGTGTGTGTGTGTGAGACAGATGTGCGTGAGAGTGTGTGGCGGCGGCTGGTGTCAGCTGACAGCTGTGTGAGTGGAGATGACAGTGCCCTGATGCTGCGTTCTCTGTTCTCTGGGAGCCATTTTGTCTGTCTCTGATCTCAGAGTCAGGTCTGCCCCCCACCCCACACCCCCTCAGCCAATCACGTCACCGCTCAGCCTTGCAGAAAACATAGAAACACAGTCTGATCTCTCTCTCTCTCACTCTGTCTCACCCGCTCCATCTCCCTCCCTCTCCTACAGTGTTCATCTCCTACTTGCTTCTCTTTTCTTGGCTCTTCTGCTCTCTGCCTTCTCCTCCCCCTTCATCACCTCTTCTCGCTACCCTCCTTTCTCCTGCTTCCTCCTCCTCCTCCTCTTCCTCCCTTAATCCACATCTTTCCTCGGTGTCTGCTCACTCCCTCTCTCTTCCCCTCTGTCACACCCTCCTCCTCCTCCTCCTCCTCCTCTCCAGGCTCTCTTGTTGTGCAACCCGTTTTTAAACAGCTCAGCCTTTGTGCGTTTTTGTCTGTTGCCATTTCAGCCAAAGCTGCAGTCTTTACTCATTTTCCTCCAATCAGGGACACCATGTGACTCTCTGCATGAGAGGGCACAGTCCCTTCCCCCTTCTCTCTCACTCTTCCCCTCTCTTTCTTTCTCTCTCTCTCTCTCTCTCTCTCCTTTCCCTTCTCCCCCTCCTTACCCCCCCCCCCCCAATCTAGCCAGCCAGCCAGTCAGCCAGCCAACATACGCTAGCAATCTGAGGAGTCAAAGAGAAAGAGGGAGTGAGGGGAGGGTGAGAGGGGAAGGAAGGATGAAGGTATATATACACAGTGCAGACTGAAACTGTGTGCATAGGGGAGATTAGGGGGCAGATATGACAGAGGTGAGGGAGCAGAGAGGTGAGAAAACATGGGGGGGGGGGGGTTACTGTAAGGTCTGGGTAGGTCAGTGTAGAGTAGCCTGAAGTCATCTAATTGATCTTTAAGCAGAAAACATTTGTAGCTTCATGAAGCTGACTGCAGAATAACCATTTAGTAAAGTTATTCCCTCACACACTTTGCCCCACTGTTTATGTCATCCACATGTCGGGACACATGCTGTGTGTACGTCCACAGACACACGCACGCACACCACACGTACAAAATGTGAGCCCACACAAGAAGGGGGAGGATCCTTGTGTGTTGAACACAGCTCAGGAATGTAAACAACAGAGAACAAGAAGAAAGTGACCAAAGGCAGATTATATAGTTTCACATTTTACGTGCTATTGTATTTAGCCAGCCTGCACAGCTTCTCTGATCGTGTTTTAATTAGAGAAGGAGGGTGGTAACTTAAGTGTGCAAATTAACCAGCGTCACTGTAGGGTCAAGCTTTGGACTCGTTTGAAGTTGACGTGAATGAATGGAAGCGATTGTTCCATTTTAGGAGGCAGTGTTTACATTGGTTTTCAGTTACCTTATGTTGTGTATACATATGTGTGTGTGAGTGAAGTTATATTAATCACACGTATTGTTTAAGGCCGCCAGATGTGCATGAGAAAGTAAGCCTGGACAGTTGTGTTGTCTCTAAAGTTTTAGTTTTGCTAAATATGCTTTGACATCTGTGAAGCTAGTAGTTGAAAAGTGAAAGATGCCACCAAACGAGAAGAGAAGAACTACTCTGTCAACCTTTTTTTTTTTTTTTTTTTATGTGATAAAAAAGGAAAACTCAGGAGAAAATGAAAAGGAGAATGCAAAAAGCAGATAAAGTGAGGCAACAGCAAAAGGGGAACACCAGAGAGAACAATATGAGAGCAAAAAGTGGAGCGCAGAAGAGTGCAGTCATACATCTTTTTGGAAATTTCCATGACCACGCTGATTAAGTATGCAATCTGACCGCAAGATAGCTAAGGCCCGGTTCTAAACAAACGCTCCCGCCTCTTATGCGCAGGCTTGTTTAACGGCTGAGGTGGCAGCGTTTGCCTTTGTAACACGGGGCGCTGCGCAGAGATTGAAAACACATGATTGAACACACACACACACACACACACACACGAAAACTCTGATGCACCATATTTCCCTGTGCCATTGTGCGTGCCAGACAAATTGTTATCTGGTGTGTCTAGAGAGTTTGCCCTTGCTGATACCAAATCTGTCGGCCAACATCTTCCTATACTGTCCAGCTTTCTAGAGCCTTCAGCCTCAGCTGTGTGTCTTCCTATTCATCTGTCTACAAGCTGCAACTGGATGAGCTGACATTGTCTCTCAGTTTGCTCCTCCTAAACTTTCCGCCTTTAAAATAATCTGCAGGCTAAAGAGTTTCCAAACCACAAAACATGGGACCAGTTAGTGCTCCATCTCACTAATGACTGAAGTCGACACTGGCACCAGGGAAATACGATCCTGGATGAGTGGTTGGCTAAATTTCTTTATCCACATCCCGGCTGTTTGAGGGTTGACCACTGTGGCCACTGTGGCCTGGTAGGCAGGGGAAGAGAGGAGGCCACGTCAGGGTTATGCAGCACCCTACACACACTCTCACTCAAATACACACAGCAACTCACACAACTTTATCACACTTCCTTCCTCCTCTCCTGCTGCTGAGAATTATACAACAGTAGATTCTGAGAACATCTATCACGATTATGAATACATTCGCAGCTATAGGATTATATTTCATGTCCTACACATCCTATCAGGAGTGCTACATAAATCGCTGTAACACTTAATAATATATTGCCTGAGGCTGAGCAGTGCAGGGTTTATTTCTAGACCTTTATTTCTCTTGTTCTTTCCACCTCTGTCTGATTAAAGTCAATAAAACGAGAAGAATTATCTGTTTGCTGTCAGGCGTCCCGCACCTAAACACAGCTGTTTGGGGACTGTAGGGAGTTCCTCAGAAGTCGCACACCTCTCAATATGGTGGCCTAATACGACGGATATTACTCCCTCCAGGTCGCTCTCTGTGGCTCTGTTCCCAGAAGCAACTCAACTTCAACCCATTTTAATAAAATGGTGACAAGCAACAGTCAGACTGTGGAGCTGTTCTGTTATCATGGCGCGAAATGAAACCAGACTATGAAGCTCTGACTGACACTTCTTTCGCCCCAAAGATGGATATTTAACATGAATGAAGGGACCTCAGATGTCATAGAAAACAGCAGCATATAGACTCAAGTAATTGTGTTAGAGTACGGTCAGCATCTGCCCTTCTGCCACTCGGGTGTGCACTTGCTGACCTCCTTTTGTGAACTTAAAGAGAACTTCTAAGTAAACAGCTCCCTAACAAGGCCATTATAAAGCCATGCTATGGTTAAAGAGCAAGACTTGCATCTATAGGGAGGTTAAAAATCATGTGCCACAAATGCAGCAGTGCTGCTTTTCCACTTTGATACCAGTGATAAAAAAACTGCCTCTGTGCCAGCGAGAGAAGCATCCCCTCATCTCCCTCTTCACGTATCCTGAACAACACACTCCTGTGTGAGCTGTGAAACATCCAACATTCATTAATAACTCTTCTGTGAGAAGAGGAGCAAAATCAATCATGCAAGCCTTTGATTCATACCAGTGATCTTTGCCCTTTAAATGTCACACTTTGATCTGTTTTTTTCCCCTTTTCTTTTCCGCTACCTCTGCTGTCAGATTTCCACTGTGGATGAGAGAGTAACTTATAAAGAACTCTGTTGTTACCCTGGGCCATTAGTCAGAAAGCATCAGCATCATTAGTTGCAGCAGAAAAGGCAAGAACAACAACTGGTGAAGGAAGAGAAGAAGTTGCATTAGCTGCAACAACTTCATGCACCGATGTGCGTGCTGCCAGCAAATCTCTTCTGCATTTAATCTTGAATTTAAAAGAGCAAGAAGATAAGAATGCAGGTTTGTTGCATGTGCTCTAGTATTTTCTTTGCTCTTCATCAGCCACCACAGAGGGTGACCTCCCATGAGCCTTTGCAAACAGAGCCCCAGGGCCTCAGGGCACCTCTTTCCCCATCTCTCTGCCCCAGTCAGTCACGCCACAGCAGCAGCTGCACTCGCCAACCAAAATACAACAACAACAACCACAACCAGAAAAAGTCAGCGGCTGGCAACAGCAGAAGAGGCAGCAGCGGCAGGGTTGTCGTTAAAGACAACCATCACCACGGCAGCTACTTACCGGGACACGCGCAGCCGCCCACGGACATCTTCTCACATGTCTGGTGTGAATCCGATCAGAATGATGGTGGTGGTGGTGGCTCTGTTATCCCTGCTCTCTTCCTCTCCTCTTCTCTCTCCTCTTTCTCACCAGTCACTGCTGCCGCCACTGAGGCTGCTCACATGAGCGTCTGTTATCCCCACCGTTCACACACACAGACACACACACACACCGCCACAGTGCAAAGAGAGAGAGAGAGGGGAGGGAGGGAGTGACGGCGAGGGAGGAAAAGAGAAAAGAGAGAAAGAGGGGAAGAAGAGGTTAAAAAAAGAGCACACACACAAAGGATCAGATTCTCTCAGTTGTAGCTGTACACTGTGAATCACACCGCGAGTGTGTGTCCAAGTGTGTAAGTGAGTGTGTGTTATAGAGTGAGGAGAATAGTGCTCCTGCCTCTGCTCTGCCCTCACCCTCATCAGCCCTGCAAATTACAGCTCAGGTGGGAGGAGAGAGGGAGAAAGAGAGGAAGAGAGAGGGAGGGAATGAGCGGCTGAGTGCTCGAGAGAGAGAGTGTGTGCGTGTGTGTGTGTGCGTGTGTGTGTGCGTGTGTGTGAGAGCGAGCAAGCGAGTGAGCTAGGGCAAGAGAGAGAGTGGACTGTCAAAGTGACCTGAGAGGCAGATTTGAGAGAACAACAACCATGTGATGTGGGTCCCTTTTTTCCCCTTTAAATATGTAGAGGCTGTTTTTTTTTTTTTTCTTTTTTACTGCTGCTGCCGCTAAAATCACACACACACACACACACACACACACACACACACACACACACACACACACACACACACACACACACACACACACAGAAAAGTGAAGCTTTGAATGATCCTCAGGAAATCTGGCTGTATGTACGTGTGTGTGCTGCAGCTGTCTGAGTGGCTTGTTACCATCCAGAGAAGGTCTGCTACATGGCAGGGAGGGCAGAGGGAGGGAAACGGGTGAGGAAAAGGGAGGAGGATGCAACTAACATGCCTCCTCTCTCTCATCTCCCTTTCTCACCCATTCACTCTCTCGCTCCGTTAGTCTTCCTGTCTGCAGTATGTCACACAGTGTTGCTCTCTCGCTTCACTCATCTTCCTGTCTACTCGGCCATTTATCTCTCCTGCCCCCCCCCCCCCCCCCCCCCCCCCCCCCCTCACTGTCTCTCTTTCAGTTATTACTCTTTCTTCCATTCTACCTTTCCCTCCCACTGTCTCCATCTCGTTCTAACCTTCCCTCCATCACTGTGCCATTTGTCTTTCTCGGTTAGATGCTCAAGTTTGTGTCAGGTGGAGAGAGTTGTTAGGCCCCAGATTATAAACAAAATGACACCTGATGGCTTTGGGATACATCAGGTATTATTCTGCTCTAATTGTTAAAAAGATATGGCTCTGACAGTGATTTGTTACTGTTAACAAGTATTTTTTCTCCTCTGTGCCAAAGAACTCCATTGTTGTCCAAATCTATTAAGCTACATCATTGAGTTATGTAGTTGTACATGAGCGCTGCAGTTTATCCTGAGTGCACTTCCCCGCTACTCCAAATACTCAGTTTGAAACTAAATGTGTGTTAATCCACAGCTGACAATGCATGTCTGCTTTTGATAAAAGCACCAGAAACCAGTAATTTGAGTACAATTATATTACTTTTTTTTTAAAAGATTTGATATATGTCTAAATAAACTAAAAAGATTTAACTTGGAACAAATTAGCCTCGTGGCTGAGTGCCACACACATAGAAGGATGGTTGTGGTCTTTTCATTGCATTTGATATCTTGTAAACTTGTGGTTCCTAACCAAGCTGCTATTTCTGGGCTGAAAGATGAATTGCCAAAAACTCCAGTTCCTTGAATGGCCGCTTGAGGCTGGCTCCAGAATCAAGTCTATCACCATACATTCCCATGTTAACAAGGACAGCTTTTCAGCACAAGTAAATATGTTTGCAGCCTGGAACATAAAATGATTTTTGTGTTTAAGGATTAATTTACTCTTTAGTAAAAACTCTATTGATGGAGGCAGGACTGCTGTGATATAGATGCAGTCATAGGCTGCAAACTTCACCTCTCCTAATCCAAGTTGCTGAAATGGACCGCTCAAGCGTGGATGTTGGTGCCTTTTCGAGCGCTCTATGGCAAATGCAGACAGATGAACTGCCTGTCCAAGAAATCTATGCTCTGTTTTGACATGTGTAGTTCTCTTACTATATAAGTTATTTACCACCAATTAGCAGTTATTTATTTTTATGCAGCTTCTTAGTTCATAACTTAAAGACTTGCAAGTTGGAAGTTAGCTTCCAGTTAGCTTAGCTCTAGAAAGTTATTGCACCTGGGCAAGAAATACTTTGGCACGTAACCACCTTTATGACCCCAACATGTCATTTTACACCATGATGTGTACAAATAAAACAAAGAAGCAAATAAAATATATTTTTTTCTTTTTTAGAGCTGCTGGTGAGTGGATGTTCTTACCTTTGGAAAGTGCCAGACTAGCAGTTTCCATTTGCTTCCACTATTTACTCTAAGTTGCCCAGCTCATGGTTGTCACTTCATGTTTACTATACAGACATAAGAGCACTATATAACTTTGCTACACATAATTATCTTTGTTTCTATATTCATTATTCTTTACAGTTACTGGAAAGGTTTATCGCTTGCCCTTAAAAGAAGGAAAAAAAAACATGATTAAACACGCACTCACCAATCAGCCACACCAGTAAACCAATTAATGCTGTCCTATAAAAGCAGTTCTGCGCAGTAGGATCTCTGGAGCCGTCCTGTGGTAGCTGGCACCTGGGCAGCACAGCCAAAACTTTGGGTGCTGGATTGATCTGGTTCTGGTGCATCCCAAAGATACTCAATTGGATTGGGATTTGGGGCTGTTTTGATGGTCAGGTCAATACCCAATAGGGACTCTTTATTGTGCTTTTCGGTCGTTCCTGAGGGTGGGGCAGAGGTCGGGGCAAGGTCTCCCAGTAGAACACTGCATTGTAACAGGATGATCAATGTTATTCACTTCACCTGTCAGTGGATTTAATGGTTGTGGCTGATCAGTGTACAAATTGTGCTTATTCAGGGATTTAGCCATTAGAAAGGTCATGACCCCAACTGACATCCTAAGACTGAGTACAATACATTCTGCACATATGCACATTCCTGAGATGTCTAATTATATACAACAGCCTGCCGTTTCCCTCCAGAATGACATCAGAGTTTTGTTAAATCTGGTTCTCTCTTTACATGCAACACAAGTCTGCGTAGATTGCCTCCCCCACATATTCCTACTTGCCTTTTTTAAGACACTTGCTCTTTGTCCCCCCCTCCCTCTCTTCCTCACCCTCTGTCTCATTAGGCAGTATCTCATTTTGAGGAGGAGAGTGTTAAGCCAATCAGAGGGGAAGAAAGAGCAGAGGAAGGAGGGAGAAGGAGCGGGAGAGAGAGATGGCGAGGTTGCAGAAGGAAGAGGGCAGAGATGGAGTGAGTGAGAGAGGTGGTGTGCAAGGGAGAGAGAGAGAGAGAGAGAGAGACGAAGAAAAAGAGAGGGAGATGGATGGAGGGAGAGAGAGAGGGAAAGAGGGAGGGTGAAAGAATAAATAGCTCTGGCGCACTCGTCCCCCATTACCCCGGGAGGGCACTGTCGCCATGGCAATGTGGCAGAAAAAGGATAGCACAAGCATGATGAGCTTCTATACACACACACTTTTATAAATGAAAACTGTGATTCACACATGGATCTGCCCACATTAACAGCTTCATGGAGACATATTTGATAAGTTCATACTTTTAAATGGATGTGAGCACAAAGCACGCCGTCTTAAAACTCTTCAATAATCATTTAGATACACACGTGCACACGCATTAACAATTTGCCAGTTTGCAGATACTCAAAGTCCCCGTAACAAGAGAAATAACCGAGACAAAGAAAGCTGCGGAGGGAGATTATAGTGTAAAAACCAGTCAACACAAAACGAGAAGGTGAAGAAAAGGTGCTGGAGACAGCAATCTTTTCAAAGTATCACAGTTGCCTGCTGCATTGCCCTACAACAGACTTTGCTGGATTATGCTGCAAGTTTCTCTTATATTTAATTTTTTCCCCTTCCCATTCCCTTTATTCTCACTAATCTATAAAAATGTTCAATAAACCCAATGTTAACTGATTATTTTGTGGCAAGCCAACCTGACAAATACAACACTGACAAATTATTACCTCATTAAGTTGTTATGGCTAATGCATTGCCAAACAGTTGCCAGTTTAAGCACCCAGGAGATACGGAGCATAATTAGTGTTCATTTGAAACGGTTTTTCCTGCCCACCTGACGAATGCTAGTTCAATATGTACTACTTTTTTTTTTTTTTTTTTTTTTTTGCTCCAGTGTGATGACTAACAACTCTTGAGGGAAGTCTCTCCAGGTGGTAAACATTTTGCTGACTCCGTGTGTGGTGCACAGCAGGTAGCGCATAGCAGGTATATCAGGGATTCCCAAGTCAACAACAGAAGCAGGAGCAAAACTGATGAAGTTGCCAGAAAGGCTCCTGTGATGGTCATTTCCATTGCCATATACCTGAAATAATAGTTTGTTAATATTCATCCACTCATAAATCAAACATACAGATTTATGGTTTCATACTCTCCCACATCAGCACTATATTTAGGTTTATTTTTATTTCACTCCCTGGACACAGAAAGCAAACTTTAGTTTGTTTGGTAAAGTGTATGCATAATTGGTTCATACTCTTACTGATAAATTGAGCCTGCTGCTCCATTTTTTTTTTTCCTGGTTTGATAAAATAGGAGGCTAAGGGTGGAGCAGTTTGAAAAACAGAGGCTTAATAAGTGGACCAAACCATGTTTTGTTGTGCTATATGTTTTATTATTTGTGTCACATAAGTCTAATAGTAGCCAAATTCAGCATGCTACTAACATTCTCGTGTTAAGCTGGTATAATGTTTGCAATATCAGCAAATGCTATGCTGTATTACATTTTGATTTGTTCTGTTTTACCTCACAGGATATAGCCTATCAAACATTAACATGACAAGTACTGCTGACCTGCTATCATGTGTCTCTGACCCTCTGTGACCTAGATCAAAAACACCATGTGCTTATGTCCCTCCAGGTTTGACCATGTCAGTGTGTGTGCAGCGCCGACGACAAAAGTTCATTTCCCAGGTCATTAGGCCCGCCTGTTTGAAACAAGCCTGTTGCAATACTTTAATAATGTAGGATCCAGCAAATTAGCCACTACAGAAACACTGCTAAAAAAATGTTGCTCCGCGGAGTAAAACAAATCACCTAAAGTCACTAGACTGAAGTTAAAAATGGCTTTAGTGCCACTCTTATGCCTTTGTTGCCACACAGTTATCTGTTAAAGTTGTTTGAAAGGCAAATGCGGTGGTTAATTAGCTCAAGAAATCTTGTGTGCATCCAGCCTGAGGGCAAAGCAGAGAATGAATGAGGCTGTTCTGAGCGAGCCAGCCGTCTGTAAGCTCTTATGTAAGGCAGAAACTGCATCCTGTTTCTCTCGGCTACATTATTGATGTAGGTTTCTGTTACCGTGCTAAGTGTGTTTGTGTGCATACGTGCACGGGAACATGTACACCTGTAAGTCACTATCTCTCGGATACCTCTGGATAGTCTCACCTCTGCTGATCTGCAGAAAGGGTGGTCTCCTCCAGCTGAGGTCTTGTCAGTCTCCCTCCTCCCCTTTCCACCTCTCCACATGCTCTCTTGTTCTTTCTTCACCTCCTTTCGTCTTCTGTATTAATGTAAGTCCCCTTGCACCACCTCCCCCTCCTTCTCTTTCTCTCTCAGGCCTTCATTTCTCACTAACAGATGTTCTCTGAACCATGTGGGAGGGCATTCCTCCACTCCGCTATGAAAGCAAAGAAAAAAGAGGACTTACTTGAAGCAAAGCAAAAAAAATCAAACGAGGACGAAGGCAACAGAGCTCCCTAACTCAGCAGTCTCTAAAGTAATGCCTGTGTGTCCTGCTTTTCCCCCTGCAGAGAAGGTGTCAAGTTAAAGATCAGAGTGCTTTTGCCTTTTTATAACACGCTGCTCCTAGTGTTACACAATATTTGAAAGGTCACACAAGTGCACACGCAGACACGCAAACATCGCATGACTGAGCAGCCAAGATGACTGGAAGTCATATGGAAAACACATACGCGCAAACAAATACAGCAAGCGTGAGTTAGAGGGATAGAGGACTGCTTATGCCTGACTCACTGATCTCACAGGTTCTTTAAAAATTCAAACTTGCCAAAAGAGCACCGTGGGAGTCTTCCTGCAGGTCAACAGTGAGGAAAAGATGAGAAGTACAGGACAGATGAGGCATGAAAGTAAAACAGGAGCTCTTTTTCCCTCCTGTTTTTACTCTTCTTCTTCCTCCCACCAAGAATGAGAGCAAAGTCTGGCACTTAAAAGATGTTAGTGAGTGAATTTTATATTTCCTATTTAAAAAAAAAAAAAAAGGATAAGAAAGAGGGCTGTGTGTGGAGAGTGGGTTAAATGTGGGTGTTTGTACATGTGGGGCCATATACTGGCAGGGTGGCTGTGCGCTGGATGCTGCTGTAAGGTGACCCACTTACACAGAACTGCCTCTCATGACACACACATTCACACACACTTGCCTCTGCGCACTCCTGAACACACTCACACTGGAGACTGGAGGATGCTTTGGCCCCATTTCAGGCAGTAATGTGTTTCAAGAGTTGTGGAAGATGAGGTGGGAGGTCGTCTGTGTGTGGCAGCTGAAGAGACCTGAAGCAACAGAACAGAAGAAGACAGGGGATTAAACTGTGTAAAGCAACAAAAAGAGTGGGAAACAGACGACAAACTGATCGGACTGTACGGTAGACAGGATGTGCAGAATAAGTACAAATCAGGCAGACTTGTGGATCAAAATACATGAACAGGGTATATGTGGTACCTTGTTAAAGTGTGTACCAGAGAGCATATTTTTCCTCCCTACTAATCTAGTGCAGCCATTGACTCCGCCATGACATTCAGCAGAAAGGTCAGCTCCTTCCCGGAATGCACAAGATAACAGGACAGACATATCCACAGTTCTCTGCAGGAAAAAAAGGAAAAAAAGACAAGTTAATACAAGATAGCACAAACAGAAAGGTGAACAACCTTGACATTTATTATGCTAATGTGTGTGGCTATTTAAATGGCTTTAACTGTAGGTGGCTGGTATGGAGTCGGAAATGAACTGATTCACAATTTCAGACGGCTCATAGAAAACAAAAGGATGAGTGGAACTTAATAGCAGGTGTACAATATCACCATCTAGTGGTAAAAATAAGTGACAGCACTGGAATATTTCCACCTCCATGCCTCAAAAATAAGAACACGAGAGAATTCAGCTGATAATACATTTAAACAGTCAGGATCTACAGAGGATCAGTCATATAAAAGTGTAAAACTAAGTCTGTAAAACTGATCTGTCTGACTTTGATCATGGTGGAAATCATGTAGCTGATTTCGCTTAAATTATGTTTTATTGATTTAGCATCAGTTCACCAGCAAAAGTAATCTCAAGGTGCTTTTTATTGTAAGAAAAGACCAGAGGGAGAATCCCAATTATCAGACAATACTCTATGAGCAATCACTTGGCAATAGTGGGGAGAAAGCACTCCTTTTTTAACAGGAAGACTTCCAGCAGAACCGGGTCGTATCCATATGCAACTGGTTGTAAACTGACTGGAAAGAGACGAGACAAAAAAACAAAACAAAACATAGCACAGAAGGAGTGACCACAAACAATAAACACACTGGGGAGTGAAAAGAGGGAAGAGGAGAAGAAATTCTTAGTACATCACGGGAAGTCCTCCAGCACCTTAAGTCTATGACAGTATAACTAACTATAAGCTTTATCAAAAAAAAAAAAATAATTTAAGCATCATTTTAAAGGTAGTCAGGTGTGTCAGAATCAGAGAGATCAAGAAATTACTTAATAAACTATTATAAAACAAAGGGGGGTCAAATATCCAACTCCAGTAGGCCAGAGTTCACATGCAGGAGAAGACTCATGCAAACCTAATCTTCTTCACTTACATATTTCACATGACCAGACATTATAACTGCTATTAACCACCCTCACTTACTTAGGGTGCAAACAGGAAGTGACAGAAATTATGCCAGTTGGTCAATCAAGACAAAACAAACTCTCCAGCTCCCACAGAAATGATTGAGTGATGATTGGATCAACTCCATAATCAAATAGAAACAAATGTAATGGTAAATAGAAAGGGAAACAAGGGGAAATACATGGTTGATGTACTGAATATTCAAATGTAATCAACCACAGCTGAAAATACTGATTTGGGCAGTTGTATTTATTACTCAAATGTTTAATAATGATTTCTCATATGTGCCTTAACACAGTGTGGAGCTGCACAAGATGAAGAGGAAAGAAACAAAACAAAGCATCAATCACATCATGCTGAAAGTTATGTGAACACAAGCGATAAATGCAATCAATCAAACTGCGTTTGCTCCTTGTATGAGGGTTTCTGAAGACTGGACTGGAAAAATTGGACCTCAGAAGGTCCCACTTCAAGTTAAATAAGCTAGTAAAACTGTTGTTAAACCCTAATGGAAAAGTATGGCAAGGCGAAGGTGAACCAGGAGGTTACCAGCAGCACTTCAAGGACTGACTATTAATGTAGCATATTATTGTGTGTAACATGTTATGAATCTGCTGATGCTGAACATTTGCACTGATATTTTCACCACACTCTCAGCAATTATAACACAAGAGCTAATGAAGCACTAAAAGATAACTCCCACTTACACCATTAGCGGTCTCACCAGCAAAGCTTCATGCCATAAAACAGATCCAAACAAATGTCAGGCAGGATCTGAGCGTTTTTGCCTTTGTTTTGCTAAAATGCTACTTCATAGATTATATATGTGTGTGGTGTGTGTGTGTCCTTCTCTGTGCCCAGGGATATCTCACTCCTGAACCAGCAGAGAGAAAGAAGACCAGCCAGGCCAGACTATAGAGACTGTGAGGGTAGGGCTTCTTGCAGCAGTGGTAGCGTAGCTCATTAAATCTTAATAGCACACCTCGGGGACAAATTAAGAGGAAGAAGGATATCAGTTAAGGAGTCAGAAATGCTGAACTGTGTTTTCACTTCTGCTTGAATTAATTGTTTTTTTCTCTCTATTTTCTGTAAGGAATGTAAAATAAGCCACTAAAGCACAGCTGTGGATACAGAGTGTTAAAGAGTGTGATTCAATAGAGAGAAATAAAATCTGTTCATGACTATCAAACAAATCTAAATGGCAAATGATAGATAGATAGATAGATAGATAGATAGATAGATAGATAGATAGATAGATAGATAGATAGATAGATAGATAGATAGATAGATAGATAGATAGATAGATAGATAGATAGATAGATAGATAGATAGATACTGATTTGGATCAGTTATCCTTTTATTGATGGAACAATGATGTACCAAAAAATGCCAGAAAACCATTCCTGTCAGCGGCAGTGACGTGCAGTCAGGGGAGGCAGGTGAGGCACGGCCTCACCTGTCATCGTGGAAATATAAAATTAAAAAATAAATTAAATGGTTATATTCATTCAGTGATTTGTATTTTAAAGTTCTTTTCCATTTAACTACACCATTTTTAGATTAGTTTTTTCAAAATCGCTGAATTTTCGCATTTGCCGGTCAAATACTAAGAGACGAACGGTGAGGCACCAGCCCGGCGAGCCGCACCACGGATTGCGCAATCCGTGGTGCGGCTCAGTATAGTCATTGCCAATGACTACTAACTGTGCTGGCATGCTATGCAGTGAGACCGGATTACTTTCCGGTCTCACTGCACTTTTACTATATGAACTAAATTTCCATATTTTAGCTGGTGTATATAATGCACAGTTTATTTTTGTTTTTTTCATTAACAACTGTATGTGTGTGTAATGCATTCTTGTGTTGAGCGATCATGAAACTGCTGCGAAGAGACACTAGGTGAGGCACGCAGTTCTCGTGCCTCATGGTAGGGGGCGCTGGTGATCCCAGGGACTCTACGACTCCTCGGCGGCAAGCTACCATAAACAGTTAGCAAGGCCAGTTAGTTTTTCCTGTTGCTTGGCCTTATGTTCAACATGGAAGATTACATAACTCAACTGAAAGAATTTTCTAAACTGGACTTTCAATCGAAGCAGAAGATAATAATTAAAGGAAGACCAACACCGGAGCTAAAAGGTTTGCTTCAGACTATGTTAATGTTAAACAAAACAACTGTTGCCAATCAAATGGTGAATAAGCTATATGTTTGTAAATCTGATGTGATGACGTCAGTGCCTCACCAGTCACGACCCTCACCGCACGTCACTGGTCAGCGGCTATCCAGTTTTATAACTCCTCCTTATGACGCCTTGCTTATTTTACATGTAATATCTTGTCTGTAATGTGCATAGTATTGTTTTAACTTTGGAATAATTAATTTGATTTAAACATTGCATTACGAGTGCCTTCGTTTTATTTTTATGTATTTTTTTATATGTTCATATTTATATGTTAAGTGAGCGTCTGTGTCCCCCGGGATTAATGTTCCGATTCACTAAATAAAAGATATAAACCTGTAACAAGAATCGACTTTTAACTAGAAATTTTTACTTATACCGTTAATAAGATGACATGAAAGCAATCTTAAAATATTTTTGAGTGTTTCTGAACATAATCCTGTTTAAAAAAAATATATATATATTTTAATAAGCTGTGCTTTATTTTATCTTTCATTCACCTAATTCAAAATAGCTTCTTTTTATTCGTCCCTAATTTGTCTGTATCTGCAGGTAACCAAAACTATTTTTTTTAACTAAAACTAACTCATAATGAGAAACGTGAAGAGCACATAGCTGACACTGGATCTGATTTCTACCCGCGTCCTCGCGCTAATTAATGGAGTTGGTGCTTACAATCTGATCTCAGAACAGTGCTTTTCGCGCGCTTCCAGCCGGGGACCACGTGTCTCCCTCTGGCCTGCCAGCGGACCATGTGGAGAGTCAAGATGGCGGCGCGGTGGAGGGGGAAAGACGGGGAATTAAATACCGGCATCAGCGACCTTATGGCCAGCAACACCCTCAATGAGGTACCGGTTTCCTCACTTTAGCCTATCGGTCATAAAATGAACCGCGTGGTGGCGGGTTTCGGCGCTTAAGTCGGGCGTGTTTCCCCGGCGCTCGAGGCCACATGCGGGAATAACGACACGTGGCTGAAAAGAGCTCGTAGTACTATTCAGGTAGTGACCGGGGAGCTGGTTTATCAGCCTAACATTTGGACAGGCTGGATGCGGAAACAGCTGAATGCCAAGTTAGCTAATGTGGCTGCTCGTGTTAAGCTCGATGCTAATTTTTTTAGACGTTAAAACGGAGGAAAGCCGGTGAGTTCCTGCTCAGGTACAAGATGTTCAGATAAGGCAGCGCCCTCCATAGCATACTACCCTGCTTTATTTTCCTCAACTATCCCCCAACTATTCTTTGCTTGGCTACCTGAAGCCTGATTTTAACATATTTCCAGGCGCAGAAATGAACTGCTGACCTGCCAGATAAACGTCTGGTTAGAGGAGTGCAGGAAATGAGAGCTCCTTCACTTCCCAGAGGTGCTGTACAGATGTTACACCCGCCTCTAGGGCCTGAGCCTGCTTCCTACTCATTTAACACCACTTGACCTTAAAAGCTGAGGTTTCACTTTACTGTCATTTTCGTTAAAATAAACCCTCTGCCGTCTGACTGAGTGCCTGCTGCACTTTTTGTTCATCTGTAGTTTATGAGTTAAGCCACGCACACAGTTTTTATTTTTTTTAATAGCACTTCCACATAATCACAGCAGTTAGAGCATTAAATAGTTGCAGTGGTCTTTTACACACAGGTCTCTAAAATAGCCAAAATTAATACAGAAGAGCACACGGTGCTTAAAATGAAACACTAAAGTCACCACTGTGCACCACTGTTTCCCAGTGAGTTATAAGTGTGTTTTACAGGTTCATATCTTTAAAAAAAAAAAAAAAAAAAAAAATATATATATATATATATATATATATATATATAATATATATATATATATATATATATATATATATATATATATATATATTTTTATATATATATAGGATTTTGCTCAGGAGTCATGCTTCCTGATCTTTGAGTCACACCCAGAGGAATGAGTGTTTTTTTGTTTTAAAGCAGGGAGGTATAAATACACTAATCTGTGTGCATTCAAACAAGTGTAACATGTGAATTTCAGTGATTGTAGTGATTTTCTTTCTGCCTGCAGTCGGTTCTGAGCAGAGCAGCTGTGGAAGGTGTGGACATGGACACACCGTCCTGTGTGGATCACTCCATCCTGGCCATTCTTGAAGACTCCACTATTGCTCCACTGTCAGAGGTCAGCGTTAAAGCAGAGGAATATAAATTATTTCACTTACTCACACTGGCTGTGTTTATGTATTTTGATTTGGATTTCCCATTTCAGTGCAAGAACCGAGCTGAGGAAGAAAGCGAGCATCTCCTGTCTGCCCTGACTGAGATGCTGGACAGTGTGGAGGATGATGGTAGCACTCTGTCTCCTTTCGACACGCTGCCAGACACCAAGCTCCTCAGCCACACAAAGCACAGGGACAACACAGTGGTGGGTAGAAACTATATTTAGAATAAATTGTTTTATCCATAATCCATCCTTTCTAGCAATCACAGCAGAAGTAGAAGAAGTGTTTCATAATTACGGGCAATCATGAAACTGCTGATGATCAGCGTATGTGGAGTTTAGTTGTATCGTGAAAGCTTAGATAAAAAAATAAGACACGCAACTTAAACCTGGCTGAATGTGTGTGATTATGTTTGTAATGTCTCTGTTCACAGAATGATGTTTTTGTGAGTTAGCATCAGTGTGGTGGCATTTTTCTTGTTACAAAGCAAGATTAGTGGGTTAGTGAGGTATGTTGGAATTAAAGTCAGAGTTTGCAGTCTCACGACGGCAGATCTGTTTAAAAATGGCTAATCACCATGGTAACTTGTGTACGTTTTAGTTGCTGGTGCAGGAAATGTGTAACTGTTGTCGTGGATGGTTGTAATCAGCTGTGGTTGTGGGTGGATTAAATATACAGTAGTTCATTCTTTCCTTCTTATGCTCACGATCTGCACTAAAATGTTACCATGTTCGACCACTGGATATCCCATTTGCCATTGTGCTAATTAGCCGTCAGTCACCAGTTTCTTTTCTGTAAGCACTAATTGCTCAGATACCTCTTGATCTAAGTTGCCAGAGTACATGTGTGTGAATGAGAGGAACACAGGTGGAAAGGTGAAGTTGGAAGGAGTAGAGGTAGTGAAGGTAGATGAGTTTAAAATACCTGGGGTCAACCATCCAAAGCAACAAACAGCGCACAAGAGAGGTGACAAAGAGGAGGATAACAGCAAGAGTGAAAGGGAAGGTTTACAAGACGGTAGTGAGAGCTGCTCTGATGTATGGATTGGAGATGGTAGGCAGAGCTGGAGGTGGCAGAGTTGAAGATGTTCAGATTTTAATAGGGAGCGACCGGGATGGACAAGATTTGAAATAAGTGCATCAGAGGGACAGCTCAGGTTTAGCAGTTTGGAGACAATTTGAGAAGCAAGACTGAGATGGGTTGGAGGAGGAATATTAGATATGTTGACAAAAGATGTTAAATATGAGAAGAAACGGAGCGACACCACAGAGAAGGTTCATGGATGTAGTGAAGGAGGGCATGCAGACAAAAAGAGGATGCTAGAGACAGGGTGAGAGGGAGGCAAAGGGCCCACTGTGGCGACCCTAAATGCAATAACCGAAAGAAGATCTTTTAATCTAAGTGAACCATTAGCTTTTTATCAGTTGACATTTATTTTAACACAAATGCAGGCCAATGTCTTTAGTGTGTGCGTAATAAGAATCGCATATACGACACAAAGAGGCAAAGAAGAAGGGAGGAGAAATCTTTGCTCAGGAGAGCCAAGCTTTTGCTCCACCTTGATGACTACATTGTGTAAACTACACGTTATTAGCGGTGGCTGCACTGTGAGATTGGCTTTATTGACATTTTAGATGATAGAGTGCTCTCATGCTGCTCCCTGCGCTCATGATTAACCTTTTCTGCTACCAAATAAAAGATTAGATTCTTGAGTTCAAAACGTGTGTTTTCTCTCGCTTTCTTTTTTCCTTTTAGGAATCATCGTTTGCTCACAGACTTAGACCAAGATCTAAAAACACCAACTACAGCATCCACAATGAAGAGTGATGGAGAGAAAGGCCAGAAGGGCAAAACAGAGAAAAACGCTCTATCGCAGACCTTTAAACTACAAAGCCAGATTTTCATTCAAAAAATAAGGCAGATGCTGAAGTTGAGGTTTTTACCTCAACTTCTCTTGTCAGCTTGGTGAAGCTCATGCACCCCTACTGTCTGAAGCTGCATGTGGAGGAAGGGGACAAACTGAGGACACATCCTGCCATATTCTCCCAGGAAGAGGTGTTGAGGTATGAAGACCTACTGAAGAGAGTGACGAAGAGATAAATGTTGTATCTGATGATGAGGCACCTGTAAGAGAGACAAAGAAAGGAGATGAGGTAGATGGAAGTAGAGATAGTGGACAAGTCCTTAAGAGCGTGTTGCTGAATGGAAGATCTCCACCATCCAGAGGGAAGAAAAGAGTGAGCTTTGGCCCTGTTCAAGTGGCTTCATTGGATGAATCAGTGGAAAATGCATTGAATGAGAGAAGTCCAACAAGATGTCACACTAGTGAAACTGAGTCAGTTCCACTAAACAGCACAAACACACTTCAGAATCCAGCTACTGAAGCCTCAACAACGTCCTCAGATATGAATTGTAACAAGACTACTGAGGACCAGCAGCCTAAAGGTCAGGCCAAGGCCAAATCACTCAGCCTCCAACAGTACAGACAGCTGCGCCAGAGGAGACAGCCCCTGGTAGAGAAACAGGGGAACAACACTACCAAATGGCCCTCAGTTCCTGAGCCCCCTAAGGAACTGACCCCCATCCTCTGTTTGCAGAAACAAAACAGCTGCAGACCAAAGACAGCACATCACTATCCGGACCTCCGTAAACCTGACTACATGTCATCCTGTCGTGTCTCTTCAACACACAGGCTTCAGCCCTCTGAGGCCAGATCTTCCACTCACAGCAGACTAAACCGCCAGAGCACTGAATCCAAAGTCATTTCACCTACCAGTCCACTGGCAGGTGGCATTGTTCCTGAACGCAAGAAAAGTCCAGTGAAGAAGCCAACACCACTTAGCAGTGATCCCCCAAATCCTGTCCTCCTTCCCCTGCCAGTTCTTCAGATAGCATCACCATCCACTTCCAACTCCTCATCAGCATCTAAAGTGGAGTTTTCCTCCAGAGATTCGAGTCTGCAGGGTAACAGACAGCTGCAAGAAATCCATAATGAATCCTCAGCTGCAACTCTTCAGAGACAGACATTTTCCTCAGAGCTAAATCCCCAGGTGTCAGCTCTAATCAAAGATTGTAACCAAGAGAGCACTGCACTGCTTCAGGACATGAAGACAGTGTTTACTGAAATACCTCCAGATGATTCCTCTACCTCTCAGGAACAAAAAACTTCACAATGCATAAAACCACAGATTCAAAAATGCAGTCTGAGCTCACTGAAAGATTCCCAGCCCTTAGCAAGAACTCCACCGGCACTGAGTCCTGATACAAAGAGACCGATAAAATGCTCCTCCGTCACCCCACATTTCAGTCAGCCACTTCAGTCTCACATAGATGCTTCTGGATCAGCAACAGAGGTCCAAACTCACAGCATGAGTCCTCCTGAGGAACCACCACCCCCTCAATCTGGGTGCAGAGTGCAGGGAGCAACAGCCGGCTCAGGTAAACTCAAAGGAATAGTTTCACATTTTGGGAAATCTCCAAAAGTTGGTAGGTTGTCAATAAATGTAGAAGCAGCCAGTTAGCTTAGCTAACTTTAAAGACCAGAATCAGGGGAAAACAACTGGTCCGGCGTTTTTTTTAAGGAGTGATTTATGCAGTTTTATATATATATATATATATATTTTTTTTTACCATGAAACTTATTTTCTCCTTGTTTTTACAGTTGCTTCGTAGTACATATTATTTTGTGATCAGCAGAATGTGTCAGTAGTGCACCTATAAGCTCTCTGGAAACAAAAACGGCACAATAACATGTTGCAATCTACCAGGTAAAACTTGTGTGGTGTGATGAAATGCTGCTCCTCAGACAGAAGCAGCATGCAAAGTCACTCACCGTCCAAAAAAAGATAAGGCTGTGACTTGTGATAAACTAAGCATGCAACAAGATTCACTTGCTACCGTAGTGTCTTCTCATATAACTTATTCACAAGAAAGCACGTGCAACCTGCGCCTACATTTGTGTTAGTAATATTCTGACTTAAATGTAATAATGGTAAGTGGGAAGTAAAGAATAGCATCTCCCAAAGCAGTCTTTTCATGTGCTTCTTCTTTTCTTCATCAGGAATTGAAGCGTCTGATCTGACCAGCTTGCTGGAACAGTTTGAGGAAACACAAGGTGAATTTGGTCAGATTACTAGCAGCAGTGTATTAACGGACGCTGACGTCCAGTCTCGTGTAACCTCTTTATTTTTTTTCCTCTTCCAGCTAAAGAAGAGGGAGTTTGTGAGAACGAGCCCGCTCTTGTTCGTGCTGCTTCATTACCGTTGATGCCCTCTGTGGGACCACTTGAATCTTTAAGCACTTCAGAAACTCAGAAGCTCCAAACATTGGAGGGTATGGATGTCCCTGAGCCCCTCAGCACTGAAATAATCCTGAGCACTCAGCAGCCTGCAAGACGGAAAAATCCTCTATCCAAGGTCATTCAGATAATTGACCCCCGTCCTCTGCCGTCCAGGAAGACTCACACAACTCCGTCAGAGTCACGTGCAACTCGTGCTTCTCCTCACATGTATGCACACATATCCTCCGATCATGATTACTGTGGTTCTGTAGATCATTCTCCTGCTAATGCTTTTCAGCGTAGCAGAGCTAAGCCCTCTTTACTCAAGGATGCTTCTCAAACCACAAATGACCAGCACATGATGACCCAGGACTTAAATGCTGCAGGTGAAGAGAAAACCCAGATCACAACTGTGCTTCTGCATCACTCAGAGCAACCCAGGACCAGATCAGAGATAGACAAAGCTCTGCAGTTTGCAAATTGTGCTACCACAGAAGATAATAGGACAAGTGGAAACAAGACAGCTCCATGCACCTTCCCAACGCCTCCACCCAGCCCCCCTGTCAGAGGCAGAGAGAAGAGGAGATACAGGAGAAGATCACCACGGTCTGACTCAAGCTCCGGCTCCCGGTCCTCATCCTCTTCTTCCTCCTCCAGCTCTGCATCTCGCTCTCCAAAAAGACTAAGGTACTCATTATTCACATTCAGTCTGAGTTTTTACTTTTTGTGGCTATTTTTTTTTTTTCCTTCAATTTGTCGATCTCGTAGGCTCCATCACAAGCGTTCGGAGAGCAGCTCGTGTTCATCATCCCCCTCTTGCTCCGTGTCCCGCTCCCCTCCTCGGCGCTACAGGTCAAGGCGCTACACGTCAAGATCCAGCAGGTCAAGATCCAGATCTTGGTCCACATCCCGGTCCAGGTCACCATCCCCACAAATATGCTGTAGGCGGTGGAGAGACTTTTGTAGGTCAGTCAGTGTGGTTGATAAGCTGTATTAAATGCGCCGTGTGGTACAATGAAAATTAAATGTAGGTGTTTAAATGTCACGCACAGCGAGCTCAGTAACAAGATAAACAGTGTTCTGTTGTTCATCATGATTGCGATACTGCTCCCACTGAGCGTGTCACAAGAAAACGCACTTTGACTTTGATAATGTCACTTTTGCCACTCAAAAAAAACTAAACAAAACAGTTCAGTGTGCATATATTTACTGGAAGCTTTTCCACTGCTTTTCACAACCAGGCCATCAGTTTGCAGACAGCAGTATGTCCATCAATACTCTGCTGCTGGTTGGCTGTGTAACCATCCTCTTGTGGGTTTAGATTCAATACAGAGTCACTGACATCATGCCATGTGACCCAAGTTGCCTGTTTTAATTGGCTGCACACTGTTTTATTAATGTCAAGGCCCACCTCGTTTCCAAAGAGGACTAGTCCTAAATTTTTGACACAGGCAACAGTCGCTGTTGTAGTTTTTAATTTGCCCCAGATTTTACGTGGCAGCTGACTCATTCAGCGGGAACAGGCCTCAAGAGCAAAATCTCAGTCTCCATTTTCTCCATCTATGCAGCAGCAGAGAGTCCAGGAAGCTCAGGAGAGAGCACGACATGAGGATTCAGAAACTGAAAGCCATAGTGAGTAAAAATCATCTGAAGTGTTGCCTTTTTTTTTTTTCTCTCTTACCCCAGTGGGCAGTAATGTCACATTTAATTCTTTCCCACAGGATGAACGGCGGGTGGTGTATGTCGGCCGTATCCGCAGGTCCATGACTCACGACGAACTGAGAGAACGCTTCTCTCAGTTTGGAGAAGTGGAGTGTGTGTCACTTCACTTCAGGGATAGAGGGTAAGCATGCACCATTATGTTTTAAAATGCTTTTATAGATTTTATGATGAAATGGCATTTGGATTACTGTGTTTATCAGCGTTTAATCCACCAACTTTGGTTCCTCTAGTGACCACTATGGCTTTGTTACATTCTACAATATGGAAGATGCTTTTGCAGCCATCGATAATGGTGGAAAACTACGGCAGCCCGATGAGCTGCCGTTTGACATCTGCTTCGGTGGAAGAAGGCAGTTTTGTAGTTCAGACTACACAGATCTCGGTAGGTCACACCAACAGTGAACACCAGGGTCTGCCTGGGTCAGATAGTTTGTCATCAGTGAGTTCTCTGTGTGTTTGTGTATCTTTCAAATTGTTATGACTGTACAAACTTCTTCACACTATAAAGCCGCTAGCAGCACGTGCAGGTCTACAAAGTAATATGATAACATTTACTCATCTGTGGCGTTTGCAAGGGAATAAAATCCCAGCCTTGGAATAGCTGTGTGAAAATGGACAGGCTAAAACACACTTGGTTGGCGCTTTACCAGAATTAAAAAAAAAAAAAAAAAATTGAATGAAATCAAATGGAGCCAAACAACCAAAACATTTAATTGCAGTGTAAAAATCGGGCATTGTAACTAAAACCAGTGTCCATAAAAAACTGTTTATTCAAATTAAGGAAACAAAGAAATAAACTAACCATGGGGTGTGTAGTCAGTGGTGTGAGTGCACCAGTCAAGAGATGGTGTATGCAATGTTGTTTAGTGTCAAAAATAAATAAAAAATAAACCAAGGAGCAACCAAAATCTAAAAAGTTGATTTGGGGAGGAGAGCCACTCGGCACCTAAGCTCTAAGCTTCTGTAGAGCACCAGCACACTGGGCCCAAGTGTTGCTGATTGGAAACAAGCCACACCTCCTTTCCAATGCCCGCAGATGAGAACTGCCACACAGACTGGCTGAAAGGAAGGCAGGGTGGAGGGTGTCATCACACAACCTCCACAGACAGATGAAGCACTTGGATACTTGTCACCCTCTGGTCAAGAGTCACAGTGCGACAGTGACGACATAAACTGAAAATTTGAAGCTTCACAAAGTAGCATTTGTTGTACTCTGTCACTGTGCGTGACACGGGTGCCCTCCTCAGCTTATTGAAGATGACAGTGAACGTGTGCATGTCCCTCTCTTTCTCAGATGCAAACAGAGACGCAGAAGCGTCTCCTTCCAGGACCAGGTTTGAGGACCTCGACTTTGATTCGTTGCTGAAGCAGGCCCAGAGAGGATCAAAGAGGTAGCAGAGCAGAGTGGACGAACAGCAGCACAAATCTGGAGCTGCAAAAGGAACATTTTCACAAACCTCAGAGCATCGTGCTCATACTGGCATGGGAAACTTTTTATGAATTTTATTATTTTGCTATAATGTATACGCATGCAGGTTTTGATGTGTACAGTTTATATGTATGGAAAACATAGAGTACGGTTTATATGTACAAATATGTAGCATTTGTATGCTTGCAGTTTCATGTATAAAACTGATAATGTAGCACTTGATGTGAAGACAAGGTTTTTATTGCATTCCAGAGCACTGATAAAGTTTTCTGTATTAAAATAAAAGCAATTTATTGTTTTTCCCATTTAATTGGTTTTATTTTAGTTATTAGATGTATGAAAATACACCTTTATTTCTGGTGGGGAGCTTATGCTGTTGGTTTGGCTTGTGTGTTTCTTTGATGTGGCTTGGCCTAATGTAGAAGGGATTTGCTTTTTGAGTAGATCCACATTTGAATCTACTCTATGTCGGTGGAGTAGATTGGACATTTAGAATCATATTTTCACAAATATTAAAACTAAATAAAAGATTGGTAGACATGTTGATGTTGAACCAGATCCAGATATCTGTGGAAGGCAGAGGTTTGTACCACTCCTTTACATTGGTGAGCTTTGGATAAAGGGTGTGATATATTGTTCTTTACTTCTCTCAGTAGAATAAACTATGTTTATGGCTGTAACCAGACTGCATTACCTCACAGTTTAATCTGCTTTATTCTGGCTGCCATGTTCTTTCAGGGGAGTCTCCTAATGGTCCACAATTAAAATTATAGCTTGTTGAATTTTCAACCAATTTTATGAAGTTTGATATTTCTGAGAATTTCATGATTTCTCATGGATCCCTGCACTGCCACCACATTAAGAAACATATAGACTGCACCCCTAGTTGATAAAATGTAAGGCTGTCTTAAATTGCTGGCATATCAATTCAAAGATTATGATGAAAAAATGTAAAAAAAATCATGCCATCATGTAACGTTTTTAAATTCAACTTCAGGACATTAGCACAGAGTTGGGATGTTTCAGATTATCAAGGTTGCTATAGTTCAAACCAAACTGAAACCTAGGTGTGAAAAATGTATTTAAGTTAAAAAAAAAAAAACCTTTAGTAACTAAGAAATAATATTGTGTAGTTACATAACAAAACAAAGAAAATGTCGTTAGGACGTCACTACAACAATCATAGAAAGCCCCGGTGCACTATTGAGTCTTAACATATATAAGATTGATTCAGCTGTCATCCCAAGGTGTTTGAACTGTAATAGTATATCTGTTCAACCAGCTTAAGATAATATTAATATTTAGGATCAGATTTAGCAGCGGGCTACGCCAGCGCAAAACCCTGTTTTGGCTTCAGAAAGCTCCTGCCAAAGAGGAACGCCAGCGGGGCGCATTAGCCTGATGACGGGAGTGGAAAGTTTTTTTGGAGGTGGTCCTAACAGTGCGCTAATTTATATACAAAGTCAGTTAATTTCAATAAATACCTGCCAGGAGGTGCGCAAATTAGTAGCTCAGAAACGAGTACACCCGATGAGGGAGTGTGCTACAAGGCCACCGGATCAATGCTTTTATGTTTATGCCAAATTCTGACCCGAACACAGGCCCGGATTAAGGTGGGTCTGGGCCCCGGGGCAAGGAGATTGCAAGGGCACCCCCCTCCCCCTCCGAGCCCATACCAACCCCCCCCCCCCCAACACACACTCCCCTACAAAAGTCTCTTTCTGCTCTTCCTTCGTGCAAAATCATCTACCAACTCGTCCGGTGACGTCACCTCCAGAAATGGCAGCTTAGGCTAGTTGCTCCTCCAAAAAATCCTAAACCGACCCCCATAACTTGCCAAATATAACAAAACATGAGTAAAATGGAAGCGGCAAGGGGGTCCCGAATGGGGAAAAGGGACGGAAATAAGAAAACTACGAACGAAGAGCTCGCACAAGAAAGAAAGACGGCAAGTGGCGCACCAATACAGCAATACCACGATGAAACTAATGCTAACGCTAACCCGCTCCCCACTGAGGCGGTCGGCCTAGCGCAAATTCTGGGGGAGATACAAGAGTTTCGAAAAGACACAAAACAACAACTAAACGACATTAAAACAGAGCTCACCAATGTACACCAAAAAATAAAGGAATCAGAAGAGCGAATTGAAGCTCTGGAAGAGCGTACACAAAACACGGAGCAAATAATGAGCAAAATGATCGAACTAATAAACCAACAACAAGAAAAGCTGCTCGACCAAGAAGGAAGATCGCGAAGAGAAAACATCCGAATATATAATGTGCCGGAGGGAGTTGAGGGTCCATCTGTGAGGGACTTTGTGGAAAAACTACTGAAAGACACTTTGGAGATCGACCCACAAATGGAGTTGGACATTGAGAGGGCACACCGAGCACTGGCTCCTCGACCCGCTGGCACGAAACAACAAACCACGATCAATTGTTGTTAAATTTCTCCGCAGCAGAGATAAGGAAGAGATATTACGCAAAGCCTGGGGGAAGAAAGGAGTGCTTTTGCACGGGAAACCGATATATTTTGACCATGACTACTCTCCCACAGTGCTGCAGAAACGCAAAGAATACTCCGAAGCAAAACGGATCTTGAAGGAGAGAAAGATACGCTTTCAGACACCATTCCCCACTAAACTGCGAGTGTTCTACGAGGGTGATACACAACTTTATCAGTCAGCGGCGGAGGCTACGAAGGACATGAAGGAACGTGGTTTGCCTGTCTCCCTGATCAAGCCTAAGGAAAGTTTGGTCGAGCAACTCTCCTACACTGCCTGGAAGAAGATAGGTTTGAAACAGCAAACACCCAAAGAGGGAAGAGAGATGAACATCAGGGAGAGACTCCGTGAGTTCAGAAGAGATACCAGTTCCCCTCCAGAAGAACTCTAAGTAGCAATAATAAATATTGGTAAGCCAAATATGCCATGAGTAATCAAAACAATATAAGTCTAAGATAGGATTTTTTTTCTCTTTATTTCTAATTAGTTTGATTACTGTATATTAAAGGACATTATTCTTGTGACATTCGATACATCACTTATCCCCAACCTACACCAAAGATGCTAAGGAGGAATGCACACAGAAATAATGGACAAAAACTACCTTAGCGAAGTTCAATTCAATTCAATTCAATTTTATTTATATAGCGCCAAATCACAACAAACTGTCGCCTCAAGGCGCTTTGTATTGTGGGTAAAGACCCTACAATAATACAGAAAAAACCCAACAGTCAAAACGACCCCCTATGAGCAAGCACTTGGCGACAGTGGAAAGGAAAAACTCCCTTTTAACAGGAAGAAACCTCCAGCAGAACCAGGCTCAGGGAGGGGCAGTCATCTGCCGCGACCGGTTGGGCTGAGGGGAGAGAAAGACATGCTGTGGAAGAGAGCCAGAGATTAATATCAATTAATGATTAAATGCAGAGTGGAGTATAAACAACGTAAATAAGGTGAATGAGAAACAGTGCATTATGTGAACCCCCCAGCAGACTAGGCCTATAGCAGCATAACTAAGGGATGGTTCAGGGTCACCTGATCCAGCCCTAACTATAAGCTTTATCATAAAGGAAAGTTTTAAGCCTAATCTTAAAAATAGAGAGGGTGTCTGTCTCCCGAATCCAAGCTGGAAGCTGGTTCCACAGAAGAGGCGCCTGAAAGCTGAAGGCTCTGCCTCCCATTCTACTCTTAAGTATCCGAGGAACCACAAGTAAGCCAGCAGTCTGAGAGCGAAGTGCTCTGTTGGGGTGATATGGTACTATGAGGTCTTTGAGATAAGATGGTGCCTGATTATTCAAGACCTTGTATGTGAGGAGAAGAATTTTAAATTCTATTCTAGATTTAACAGGGAGCCAATGAAGAGAAGCCAATATGGGAGAAATATGCTCTCTCTTTCTAGTCCCTGTCAGGACTCTAGCTGCAGCATTTTGGATCAGCTGAAGGCTTTTCAGGAAGCTTTTAGGACAGCCTGATAATAATGAATTACAATAATCCAGCCTAGAAGTAATAAATGCATGAATGAGCTTTTCAGCATCACTCTGAGAAAGGATGTTTCTAATTTTAGAAATATTGCGCAAATGCAAAAAAGCGGTCCTACATATTTGTTTAATATGTGCATTGAAGGACATATCCTGGTCAAAAATGACTCCAAGATTTCTCACAGTGTTACTGGAGGCCAAAGTAATGCCATCCATAGTAAGTATCTGGTTAGACACCATGTTTCTAAGATTTGTGGGGCCGAGAACAAGAATTTCAGTTTTATCTGAATTTAGAAGCAGGAAATTAGAGGTCATCCAGGCCTTAATGTCTTTAAGACATTCCTGCAGTTTAACTAATTGATGTGTGTCATCTGGCTTCATTGATAGGTAAAGCTGAGTATCATCTGCATAACAATGAAAATTGATGCAGTGCTTTCTAATAATACTGCCTAAGGGAAGCATGTATAATGTAAATAAAATTGGTCCTAGCACAGAACCCTGTGGAACTCCATAATTAACCTTAGTGTGTGAAGAAGACTCCCCATTTACATGAACAAATTGGAGTCTATGAGATAAATATGATTCAAACCACTGCAGTGCAGTACCTTTAATACCTATAGTATGCTCTAATCTCTGTAATAGAATGTTATGGTCAACAGTATCAAAAGCTGCACTGAGGTCCAACAGGACAAGAACAGAGATGAGTCCACTGTCAGAGGCTCTAAGAAGATCATTTGTAACCTTCACTAATGCTGTTTCTGTACTGTGATGAATTCTGAAACCTGACTGAAACTCTTCAAATAAACCGTTCCTCTGCAGATGATCAGTTAGCTGTTTTACAACTACTCTTTCAAGAATCTTTGAGAGAAAAGGAAGGTTGGAGATTGGCCTATAATTAGCTAAGACAACTGGGTCAAGTGATGGCTTTTAAGCAGAGGTTTAATTACAGCCACCTTGAAGGTCTGTGGTACATAGCCAACTAATAAAGACTGATTGATCATTTTAAGATTGAAGCATCAATAATTGGAAAGACTTCTTTGAACAGTCTAGTAGGAATGGGATCTAACAAACATGTTGCTGGTTTGGAGGAAGTAACTATTGAAGTTAACTCTGAAAGATCAACTGGAGCAAAAGAGTCTAAACAAATACCAGCAGTGCTGAAAGCAGCCGAACATGAAGAATAATCTTTGAGATGGTTATGAATAATTTTTTCTCTAATGTCTAAAATTTTATTTGTAAAGAAATCCATGAAGTCACTACTAGTTAACGTGAAAGGAATACTCGGCTCTACAGAGCTCTGACTCTTTGTCAGCCTGGCTACAGTGCTGAAAAGAAACCTGGGGTTGTTCTTATTTTCTTCAATTAATGATGAATAGTAAGATGTCCTAGCTTTACGGAGGGCTTTTTTATAGAGCAACAAACTTTTTTTCCAGGCTAAATGAGCATCTTCTAATTTAGTGAGACGCCATTCCCTCTCCAGCTTTCGGGTTATCTGCTTTAAGCTGTGCGTTTGTGAATTATACCACGGAGTCAGGCACTTCTGATTTGAAGCTTTCCTTTTCAGAGGAGCCACAGTATCCAAAGTTATACGCAGTGAGGATGTAAAATTATTGACGAGATAATCGACCTCACTGGGAGCAGAGTTTAGGTAGCTGCTCTGCACTGTGTTGGCACATGGCACTGAAGAGCATAACAATGAAGGAATTAGATCCTTAAACTTAGTTACAGCACTTTCAGAAAGACTTCTACTGTAATAAAACTTATTCCCCGCTGCTGTGTAATCCATTAAAGTAAATGTAAATGTTACTAAGAAATGATCAGACAGGAGGGGGCTTTCAGGGAATACTGTTAAGTCTTCAGTTTCTATGCCATATGTCAGGACAAGATCCAGAGTATGATTAAAGTGGGGGGTGGGCTCCTTTACATTTTGAGAGAAGCCAATTGAATCTAACAATAGATTAAATGCAGTGTTGAGGCTGTCATTCTCAGCATCTACATGGATGTTAAAATCACCCACTATAATTATTTTATCTGAACTGAGCACTAAATCAGATAAAAAGTCTGAGAAATCAGACAGAAACTCTGAGTAGGGACCAGGTGGGCGATAGATAATAACAAATAAAACAGGTTTTTGATTTTCCCAATTAGGATGGACAAGACTAAGAGTCAGGCTTTCAAAAGAATGAAAACTTTGTCTGGGTCTTTGATTAATTAATAAACTGGAATTGAAGATTGCAGCTAATCCTCCTCCTCGACCTGTGCTTCGAGCATTCTGACAGTTACTGTGACTCAGGGGTGTTGATTCATTTAAACTAACATATTCATCCTGCTGTAACCAGGTTTCTGTAAGGCAGAATAAATCAATACGTTGATCAATTATTAAATCATTTACTAATAGGGACTTGGAAGAGAGAGACCTAATGTTTAATAATCCACATTTAATTGTTTTATTTTTTGGTGCAGTTGATGAAGCTGTATTATTTATTGTTTTTGAATTTTTATGCTTAAATAGCTTTTTGCTGATTTTAGCTTTGGTTTTTGGTGGTCTGGGAGCAGGCACCGACTCTATGGGGATGGGGTTTTGGGGGGATGGCAGGAGGAGAGAAGCTGCAGAGAGGCGTGTAAGACTGCAACTCTGCTTCCTGGTCTCAACCCTGGGTAGTCAGTTTTAGGAGGGTTAATAAATTTGGCCAGATTTCTAGAAATGAGAGCTGCTCCATCCAAAGTGGGATGGATGCCGTCTCTCCTAACAAGACCAGGTTTTCCCCAGAAACTTTGCCAATTATCTATGAAGCCCACGTCATTTTTTGGACACCACTCAGACAGCCAGCGATTCAAGGAGAACATGCGGCTAAACATGTCGCTCCTGGTCTGATTGGGGAGGGGCCCAGAGAAAACTACAGAGTCCGACATCGTTTTAGCAAAGTTACACACCGAGTCAATATTAATTTTAGTGACCTCCGATTGGCGTAACCGGGTGTCATTACTGCCGACGTGAATAATGATCTTACCAAATCTACGATTAGCCTTAGCCAGCAGTTTCAAATTTCCATGAATGTCGCCTGCTCTGGCCCCTGGAAGACATTTGACTATGGTCGCCGGTGTCTCTAGCTTCACGTTTCTCAAAACAGAGTCACCAATAACCAGAGTTTGTTCCTCGGCGGGTGTGTCGCCGAGTGAGAAAAACGGTTAGAGACGTGAACAGGTTGGTGGTGTACCCGGGGCTTCTGCTTAGGACTACGCTTCCTCCTCACCGTCACCCAGCTGGCCTGTTTTCCCTGCTGCTCGGGATCTGCTGGGGGGGAGCTAACGGCGGCTAAGCTACCATGGTCCGCACCCGCTACAGGGGCCTGGCTAGATGTAGGTTTTTCCAGGGTGCGGAGCCGAGTCTCCAGTTCAGAAAGCCTGGCCTCCAGAGCTACAAACAGACTACATTTATTACAAGTACCGTTACTGCTAAAGGAGGCCGAGGAGTAACTAAACATGTGACACCCAGAGCAGGAAAGTGCAGGAGAGACAGGAGAAGAAGCCATGCTGGTAGTGAGTCGGCTAAGGGCTAAGCTACTAGCTGAGCTAAGCTAGCGAATTTCTAAAAACAAATAAAGTGAGTAATGTGAATACAGGTGATTCAGCAAAGAGTATGCTATTTAAAGTAGGTGAAGATTACACTAAAATATGTTATTATTCAGATAAATCGAGTTATACAGATATAACAGCTAACAGACAGCAAAACACTGTGCTCCGAAACAGGAACAGGAAGTGATACAATACCGCAGTGAGAGCCAACACCAAGTGACAGCGGCTGCAAGGACACGCAAACAATCAGCAGGGCCCTCCCCCCCTTATAAAGGGAGGTTTTCCCCCATGGCTAGACGGTTCTCCTAGCCAAGTTCAGGGTCATTTGTTTAGGACCCCAGCCTTGGAACTTAAGGTTTTTTCTTTTAATTTTATGGTTAAGCTACTGTCACACAACCATACGGAGAGTGGATTTGTCAGGATCCGTTATCTAATCTTTAAGGAGACATACAAGACAACTAGATATGGCTAGCAATAAGATAAAGGTAATTACCTTCAATGTTAACGGTCTGCTCAACCCAGTTAAACGAAGTAAAATCCTGTCTAAAATGAAGAAAGAACAGGCTCACATAGTGTATTTGCAAGAAACTCACTTAAATAAAGGTGAACATGAAAAATTAAGAAGAATGGGCTTCACCGACTTATACTTCTCCTCATATAAATCTGGTCATAGAAAGGGAGTGGCTACTCTTATTTCAAATAAGATACAATTTGAAAAATCATACGAACTAACAGATAAGGAAGGCAGGTTTGTATTGGTCAGAGGCAAGGTGGAGGGAAATCCTATCACTCTGTTCAATGTGTACGCCCCCCCAGGCAGCGATATTGAATTCTATAAGAAAATAACTAACATAATGGTAAAAGAAACACAGGGTGTCTTAATCTGCGGAGGGGACCTAAATATACGTCTGCAACCAAAGATGGATTCCTCTAGGGAGAAAACCTACCAAAAAGAACCCCAGCATAAAAAAATAAATATACTTTTCGAGGAAGTTGGTCTGATAGACATATGGAGGGATTTTTATCCCCATAAAAAGGACTACACATACTATTCGGCCCCCCATTCACTCTACACAAGAATCGATTATTTTTTGACATTTGTAAAAGACAAGGACAAGATGGTTAGATGTGAGATTGGAACAATAGATATAAGTGACCATACACCTGTATACTTAACGGTTGACCTTGGTCTACAGAAAAGGAGTAATACATGGAAACTAAACTCGGGATTGCTTAACGATCCCTGGTTCAGACAGCAAATAAGGGAAGAAATCAGTAATTATTTAGATTTTAATGATAATGGAGAAGTATCACCTCCCATATTATGGGACACCCTCAAAGTGGTTCTAAGGGGAAAAATCATAGCAATATCTTCACATAAGAAAAAATTAAGAAACAGAAAATTAGAAGAACTACATAAAAAATTGGAAGGCTTAGAACAAAAACATAAGCAGAATCTAGCACAAGATATATTAGAACAAATAAAAAAAACTAGAAATGAAATAAATGACATGGCAACACAGGAAATTGTGAAAAACCTCATGTTTCTTAAACACAGACATTATGACGGCGGATCCAAATCCATGAGGGTGTTAGCATGGAAACTAAGAAAGAAAACAGCAGAAAATACAATCCACAGAATCAGAAACCCAAAAACAAATGAGGTAAAGAATAAATTAAATGAATCCAGGAAGCATTCGAGACATTCTATAAAACCTTATATTCAAAAATCTCTAGAGGAACCACTGATCAAATTGATGAATACCTGAATTCATTAGAGCTACCATCTATGGATGAAGAACAGAGAAACAACATGGCTTTAGACATTACAGAGATAGAACTAAAAAATGCAATGAGTAGACTAAAATCAGGCAAATCACCAGGGTCAGACGGTTTCACAGCAGAATTTTATAAGGAATTTCAGGGAGAGTTGATCCCAATCCTCTTGCCCACATTAAATTGGGTCTTAAAAAATGCTCAAACACCACCAAGTTGGAAGGAGGGAATAATCTCAGTAATACATAAAGAAGGCAAAGATAAACTGGATTGTGGATCATACCGACCAATATCGGTTTTAAACATTGATTATCGACTTTTTACTTCCATTATGGCCAGACGAATGGAAGAACTTCTTCCCTCCCTGATACACAACGACCAAACTGGATTTATACGACGTCAAACACAAGACAATATAAGAAGGACGTTACATGTTATAGACCACATACAAAAAAAAAAACTAAAAGCAGTTGTGATCAGCGTAGACGCTGAAAAAGCTTTCGACTCAGTTGATTGGAATTTCCTATACAGGGTTCTACATAAATTTGGATTACATGACACAATTATAAAAACAATACAGGCCCTGTACAGTAACTCCACAGCTAGAATAAAAATTAATGGGCATTTATCTGACAGAATTACCCTAGAAAGAGGTTCAAGACAGGGGTGTGCATGGTCACCGTTGCTTTTTGCACTATACCTAGAACCGTTAGCCCAATCGATAAGACAAAATAACGATATTAAAGGAATAAATATTAGAGGGATGGAACACAAATTGGCATGTTACGCAGATGACATATTAATATATGTAGATCAACCAACCTATTCCTTACCAGTTCTACTGCAATCACTTGAACGATTTGGTCAACTATCAGGATATAAAATTAATATTAATAAAATCCAACTACTTTCTTATAATTATAACCCACCACAGGAAATCCAAAAAGCATATTCCTTTGCCTGGCATACTGAACAGTTCAGATATCTGGGCATTATCATACCAAAAGACCTCCAAAAACTTTTTGAATATAATTTTATTCCCATACAAAAAAGAATTAAAGAGGATATTACAAGATGGAACCTTACCCCCTTTCTAAGTTTCAGTTCCAGAATTAATTCAATTAAAATGAACATACTGCCCAGACTGCTATATTTATTTCAAACTCTACCTATTGAAATTAACCAGAATTTTTTTAACGAGTGGGACAAGTCGCTCTCAAGATATATCTGGCAGGGTAAAAGACCCAGAATTGTATACAAGACATTACAACTGGAAAAGGAAAAGGGGGGCTGGGGACTACCATCCCTTAGAGACTATTATTTAGCTGCACAAGCAAAAGCACTGATATGCTGGTGTGACCCAAAATATAAGGCTCAATGGAAAAACATTGAAACAAAAATGTCATCCACCCCCATACAGGCGGCACTGGCTGATGCAAACTTACAAAATTTTATTAATAGTATAGACAACCAATGGATGAAAACAACCCTTAGAGTATGGAAAACCATCATAAAAGAAAACACACTAGAGAAGGATATTACAATCCTGAAATGGATCGCATATGATTCAGACTTCCTACCAAACAAACTCGACACCAGGTTTAGGGATTGGACATCCAAAGGGATTACTGCTCTCTGTACAATAATGAAAAACGAAACTTTAAGGGATTTTGAAACACTTAAGAAAGAGTATCACCTGGATAAGCAGGATTTCTACCGATACTTACAAATGAGAAACTTTGTAAATTCCAAAATGAAGCCAATCTCTGATAAAAATATAAATCTAATTGAAATTTTTATTAAAGCCTATAATTCAAAAATCAAGAAGAAAACTATTTCACTTATCTATAAAAACCTACTAGCTCTTAAAAACAGTTCGACCCTGTATATTAAAGTGAGGTGGGAGAGAGAGGGCAACTTAACAATAACTGAGGAAGAATGGACAATAATATGGAAATATCAGTGGACATATAATAAATCCCTACAATGGCAAGAATTCGGGTGGAAAAACCTCATAAGATTCTTTATTACACCCGTACAGAAATGCCATTATGATAGGAACCCTCCTACGTGTTGGAGGAAATGTGGAAACCGAAACGCTAATCATTACCATATTTTTTGGAACTGTCCAATTATTAAAGACTACTGGAAAGAAATAAACAATGCCCTACAGGATATTTCAGACAGCACATTCCTTTGGAGAGCAAGCTCATGTATTTTTGTAACATACCTCAAGAAGTCTCAAAAAGGGAAAAATATCTAATGACCATCTTATTAACAGCAAGTAAAAAGAGCATCACAAGAAAGTGGTTATCACAGGATAAGCCAACGCTAGATGACTGGATGGACATAACATTTAGCATATATATAATGGAAAAAATAACAGCTTCTCTCAACCATAAGACCGAGCAATTCAATTTCAGCTGGCAAAGCTGGGTAGACTACGCAAAATCTAGAAGACCCGATTTTATTTTTAGAAATCAAGCTTGACATGGCCTCCTGACAATCTACTCTCCGACAATAAATAAACTCAAATAGTATTAATAAGTATTTACACACTTCTTTCAAAATTTATTTAGGGATTTTTTATTTTTTATTTTTTATTATTTTTATTTTTTATTTTATTATTATTATTTTTATTTTTATTATTTTCTTCTTCTTTCATAAATTATTTTCTCTTTCTTTCCTCATTCCATTAACATTGGGCTTCTTCCCCGGGAAATAGAGTTATAACAGTTCTATGTTAATATGTTGCACAGAAATCTCTATGTTACTTTTTTAAGTACTGAACGTAACACTTTGACACTGTGAATATATGCTCTGTAAAACCTTTTTCCCAGAAAACTAATAAAAAGTATAATTACAAAAAAAAAAAAAAAAAAAAATCATCTACCAACTCATCAAAGTTCAGCTGTTGCACAAACTGTGATTCAATTGCAAGAAGTGAGATGGAGTTCAGACGATTTTGGGTCATTTTCATCCTGAGCTCATTTTTTATTCGAGCCATTCTGGAGAATGACCGTTCCCCTTCACAGTTCGTAATTGGCAGAGTCAAGAACAGTCGAAGTGCGATGTAAAGACTTGGAAAAGTGGACTGCAAATCCAAATTTACCATGGTCTTTAGCATTGTATTTGGGCATCTTTGTTCTTTTGTAATGAATGATTTGAATTGAACAAGTTCATCTGCCAGGCTCATGGTTAGATCAGTGGGATATGCTGCAGCAAGTGCTTCGGCCCTTGAAGTGAGCTCACTGATTGACATATTATCAGGCATGAAAAGAACATGAAAAAGATTGGTGGGGGCGCTAGAGTGCACGCTATGGTATAGACGCATTTTTCTGAGCTCCCTTCTGGTTCGTTATTATTCAAGCAATACAACATTTCTGATTCAGTTGTACCTGCTAGAAAGTTGGGCATTACGTCCATATTGTGTTTATGCACTTATGGCTACCAGGAGAGAACAAAAACAGCGGAATAACTACAAGAAAGCTCTCTGTGCAAACTCGGGGCGAGAGGCTAAAGCTAGCATTAGCATCGAAGACACAGATAACTCCCCAGAGCCAACACCGCCGATGGAGGCAAACACGGAAACATCCGCCATACTTGCCGCTATAACCGATTTGAGTAAGAAGATGGATGATCGATTCAACAACTTGGAGACATCCCTGCAAACTATGCAAGCTACTCTGACTGATCACGATGATCGGATCTCTACTTTGGAGGCAGCTGGCAGCAACCATGATGCTAAGCTCACCCAGCTAAAACAACAATGGCGGCAGTTGGAGGAGAACCACAAACTACTCCAACACAAGGTTATCGACCTCGAGGCGCGCTCTCGGCGACAAAATATAAAAGTGGTGGGCTTGCCAGAAAAAGCTGAGGGTAACAACCCTGTAGACTTTTGTGTCGGTTTTCTGCGTGATTTGCTGGGCCCTGCTCACTTTCCTACCCCGATAGAGGTCGACAGAGCTCACAGACTGGGACAGCCATCTGATGTCGGAGGGCGTCCCCGTGTCATGATAGCCCGAATTCATAGTTTTCGAGTCAAGGAAAAAATACTGCGGCTGGCACGTGAGAACACACCTCTGACATATGACGGGAGACGGATCCACATATTTCCAGACTTTCCGGCTGAGACCCTGAAGCGGCGCCAACCGTTTGAAGAGGTGAGGAAAAAATTCAAGGAAGCCGGGATGCGTACTGGTTTCCTCTACCCGGCGCGGCTCCAAGTCACCAAAGGTGCCGACATTGATAAGGTTTTCAACACCCCAGAGGATGCTGATCGCTTTCTGCTCAGTTACCGGGCCACCCGGGAGTGATGATCGCTGAGCACCGGTCTGTCTGGTATGCATCGGCCAAATGTTAATAAGACAATTTGATAAATAGACCTTCACTTGGCTACGACTATAGAGGCATAGCACTGTTGGGGGTGTTGAGTTCTGGGTTATTAAGTCATTGGTTTCTCACCAGCATGCCTCGAAAATTAGAGAAGGAAAAAATATATAGAGAGGGATAGGTTTTTTTTTTTTTTTTTTTTTTTTTCTTTCATTTTTTTATCCTTCTCTGCCAGAGGTTAATTTGTTTAGATGCCTACCTCTACATTTTCTAGCAAGGCTCGCGGGGTTGCGATTGTTATTCGGAAAAACATACCTTTTAAACACATTTCTACATCAGCGGACCCGAACGGCCGGTATATCATTGTTACAGGTTATCTTTATTCGATTCATGTAACGCTGTTGAATATCTACGGGCCTAATATTGATGACCCAACATTTTTCAGAAAAACCTTTGGAAAGCTTTTTGATCTTTCAGCTACTAACCTAATAGTTGCCGGGGATCATAATGTAATACTCAACCCCCATCTTGACAGATCAGCTAGTAAAACATTCAGTCCCTCTAATGCTTCTATGGTTTTAAATAATCTTATCGCCACTACTAATTTAGTTGACATTTGGCGGCTCCAACATCCAACAGACAGAGAATACTCTTTTTTTTCTAGTAAACACAAATCATACTCTCGTATTGATTTTTTCTTATTAGATGCCAAACTTATACCAAATGTTATAGATACCAAATATCATAATATTTTGATCTCCGACCACGCCCCCACAGCCATGACTCTCAATTTCAACAAACCCAGACAGCACTTCTCGTGGCATTTCCGCCCATCTCTCTTGGCAGATGAAAATTTTTGTAGACATATGTCTAAAAAAATTACAGAATATCTTGAGATTAATGATACTTCAGATGTCTCAGATTCAGTCTTGTGGGAAGTGCTTAAAGCTGTTATGAGGGGCCAAATTATTGCATATGAGGCGGCTTTGAAAAAATCAAGCAAAATTCGCTTAGAGGAAATCGACTCTCAGATCTCACAACTAGAACCTTTATATAGAAGCACAGGCAACTCTCAAACACTACAAAATATTCTCAACCTTAAATACGAGTATAACAAAATTTTATCACGCCAGGTTAGTGATCAGATCCTGCGACTTAGGAGACAGTATTTTGAACTTGGGGACAAACCTCATACACTCTTAGCTCGCCAGCTGAGGGGACAACAGGCCAGTAGAGCCATCCACAAAATAAAGTCTCGCTCAGGAGAAATCCTAACGGACCCAAAACTGATAAATGCCCGCTTTAAAGAATATTATGAAGAGCTTTACAGATCTAATTCCTCGGGTGATGTGGATAACTGGTTAAAAAATCTAAATATACCGAAGCTAGATGAAGCTTCTCGTGAAGCCCTCAATGCGGAAATATCCCCAACAGAAGTTCTGAATTCTATCAGATCACTGCAAAGCGGAAAAAGCCCTGGACCGGACGGAATTGGCATTGAATTTTATAAGAAATTTGCAAATCAATTAACCCCAATTCTACACAGGATGTTTTTACACTCAATGGGATCTGAAAATCTCCCTCCAACCCTATATGATGCAAATATCTCGCTCCTACTCAAACCGGATAGGGATGAAACAGAGCCCTCATCATATCGTCCAATTTCCATGCTTAACTTAGATTTTAAGATATTCACTAAAATACTTGCAAAAAGGTTAAATAAATGTATAGAATCGGTTATTCACACTGACCAGACAGGCTTCATCCCAAAGCGATTTTCTTTTTTTAATGTTAGACGTGTGATGGATATTATGTATTATCCCTTTGATAAAACCTCTAAGCAAGCCATCCTGTGTTTGGACGCAGAGAAGGCTTTCGACCAGGTGGAATGGCGGTATCTTTTGAGGGTATTGGAGAAATTTGGACTTGGTTCGTCTTTTGTCTCCTGGGTGCGCATGGTATATTCTCAGCCTACAGCATCAGTTATTACAAACTCAGACAGGTCTCCCTCCTTTTTTTAAAAAAGAGGGACTCGGCAGGGGTGCCCCCTCTCGCCACTTCTTTTTGCTTTATCTATCGAACCGTTGGCAATTAGCGTGAGAGAGCATGCCCTCATTAAACCTATAACTTTAGGGGGAGCTGATCACAAAATTTCTTTATATGCAGATGATGTGGCCCTTTTTGTCTCTGACCCAGAGAAGTCAATACCACATTTGCTCCAGCTTGTTAATTCCTTTGGAAAGGTATCCGGTTATACCATTAATTGGCAGAAGAGTGAACTTATACCAGTGGCGAATGACTTGGATCCACTATTTATGACAACTACACCCTTTAAAATAACTTCTGATTATGTGAAATATTTGGGCATAAAAATTTCAATAAAGGCAAGTGACCTTTTTAAATTAAATTTCACAGAGAAACTGACCAAACTCAAGGAGAATATAGAAAAATGGAGAACACTACCTTTATCCCTGATTGGACGTGTAAATGCTATTAAGATGGTTTCATTGCCAGAATTTTTGTATTTATTTCAGAACATTCCTGTCTTTATTCCTAAATCTTTTTTTAAGCTTTTAGACTCTATTATCATGCCATTTGTTTGGGGGTACAAAATACATAGGATTGCCAAAAGCCACCTCCAAAAACCAAGAGACAGTGGGGGTTTGGGTTTGCCATGTTTTTTGCATTACTACTGGGCTGCCAATGTCAAGAGTTCTGACGTACTGGCAATATGGCTTTGAGAGGGGAGATGGGCACACTCCGCCTCCTTGGCTAATCATCGAAAAAGGGCTAGCCCATAACACTTCCCTTCCCGCGCTTCTCTTCTCGACCCCAAGGCCCCCTGCGGTCTATAGGAAGGACCATTTCATTCTGTCAAGCACCCAGAGGATCTGGAATCAAATTAGGAAACACTGTGCACTCCCACACACGTCGGTTCAAGCTCCAATCTGGCAGAACCATGATTTCTTACCATCACTTACAGACACAGCCTTTTTGGAGTGGAGCCGTGCAGGTGTTGTCAGCTTAGTGGACCTTTATATCGATGGACAACTGGGCTCTTTTGAGCAGTTGCAGTCCAAATTCTCCATTTCAAAATCTCAGTTTTTTAGGTATTTACAACTGAGACACTATATCCGTCAGACTATGAAGTCGTACAAATTGCCGTCGGAGAATAATGCATTGTTAAAATCCCTCCTAGATCCCCCTGAAGCAAAACATTTGATCTCAACGATGGTCCGCTTTTTCTCAAAAACCTTGGACTCATCTACGATTAAAATAAAACTAGCCTGGGAAGGTGAGCTTACTATCAAGATCGAAGAGGAAACGTGGGATGAAATATTAACGAACATCAAGCACTGTTCAATTAATGCTAGGCTTCAACTGATTCAGTACAAGGTAGTTCATAGGTTACATTATTCAAAAATTAGATTAAGTAAAATCTTCCCTAATCTCTCTTCACTGTGCAACAGATGTCAGGCAGCGGAAGGAACACTAGCACATCTTTTTTGGTTTTGCCCAAAATTACATAACTTTTGGTCTCTTATTTTTCAATGGTTTTCTACTGTCTTTAATATCATTGTTGTGCCTGATCCTGGAATTGCTCTGTTGGGATATTCTAATACTCTGAAAAACCTGGATTGTAACACACATATTGCTCTAATTCTTTGTATGATGATTGCAAAGAGGTGTATTTTGAAACTGTGGAAATCTGACTTACCCCCTGGGTTCGAAACCTGGCTGACCGAACTCATAAGTATCCTTCATGTGGAAAGACTGAGATATGAACTTTCTGGTAACACACACAAGTTTTATAGGATATGGAACCCAGTGTTAGAGCATATGAAGAACCAGTGATGCTCCCGTTATTTGACCAGTTTACCTAAAAGTTTTCCAGTAAAGGTGGATTTTGCCCCAGTTTTTTTTTTTTTTTTTTTTTTTTTACTCTTTCTCTCCTTGTTTCCTTTTTTTTGTCAGCTGTTCCTATGTTTTGGTTATTGTTCAGGTGCTTAATGTCTTTGTGTACTTTGTGATCATCTTGAAAAATTTTTATAAATAAAGTGGGGAAAAAAAAAAAAAAGATTGGTCAAGTGTGTGTATGCAGTTAACCGATGGTCAAGACAGGACACAAGCTTGTCAATTAGAACATTGAACGTTTCAATTCGAAACTTTTCTTTTCCACCTAATTTAACATCTGGCTCTGCACTTTCATCAGCCATATGTTTGCGCTTCTTTGTGCGCTGGAGATCATGTCTGTAGTCTTGGGAGACTGAATCAGTAACACTTAAGGCTGATCTTTCAAAATGGGCAAAATTGTCTCTCTGTGCTGCCACAAAATCACAAAGAGAACTGAGAAGCTGTGTTGCCGTATTTATGTTGATGTTAGGCTTCTGTAACTGCAGGCTTGTGGCTTGGAACCGCTGCAGTATTGTATCCCAAAAGTATGCCATGACAGCTATCTCTAGGGTGTCCAGCTTGCCACAAAGTGCAGAGGCCTCACTTCTAGTGTCACGTTTCTCCTGTGGATCTTTGGAAATATTGTTCAGTGAATCTCTCAGTTGTGCATAATATTTCCACAGAGCATTTGTTGATTCAGCTCTTGCACTCCAGCGAGTGCCTGACAAGGACTTCAGTGTGAGTTTCACATTTGTATTTCTGAAAACCTTTCCCCACCTGTGTGTTGAAGAGGCACAAAATGTGTACAAAGATCGCAGGAAGTCAAAGAAACGCCCAGCTTCTGGGCTACTGTCAACAGCATTGACACCAACTAAATTCAATGAATGCGCAGCACAGGGGACATAACAAATCAATGGGTTTATGCGTTTCAGATGAGCTTGAACTCCATTGTACTTTCCTGACATATGACTTGCATTGTCGTAAGACTGGCCACGACAGTTACTTATGTCTAGGCCCAGGTTCTCCACCATTGCAACAACACACTCAGCCAAATTGCTCCCGCTATGATTCTCAATAGGCTCGAAACCCAGAAACCGCTCAACAACGTCTCCCCCAGCTTCAACAAATCTGAAAATAAAAGTGAGTTGGTCCACATGTGCAAGATCGGGAGTGGAGTCAACGATAACAGAAAAGTATTTGGCCTCTTTTATCTCACTGATAATCGCTTCCTTTGTTCTTTCTCCCATTAAGTGGATAAATTCCCCACAGATTGTGGATGAGAGATAGGACACAGAGCCTTTGCCCTTGCCTCCAAACCTTTGGAGATGGTCAGCTAGAAAAGGGTCAAATTTGGCCAACAGTTCGATAATGCCTAAGAAATTACCATTGTGAGGTGATCCAAACTGCTCGTCATCTCCCCTGAACGCAAGGCCCCTCTCTCCCAAAAACTGAATTACAGCAACAACTCTTCTCAAAACGTCCCGCCAGTATTGCCTTTCTGCATCAATTTGTTTCATAAGATCAGAATCAATTCTTCCTGTGTCTTTGGAACAACTGTGTAATGCTAACATGCAAGCCCTATGCTCCTCATTCCTCTCATGCTCACCGATACGCTCAGAATGTTTCCAATCAGAAAACCCATTGACAAATGCATTGCACTTACTTGAGAACAGTTTGCAAGCAAAACAATAAATGCAACCAGAGGAAGGTGAGTAAAGGAGCCACTGCCTTTCCACAGACTGACCATTAGGTAGACAGCATTTGACTAAGGAATTTGTGAAACTCCTAGTGCCACCCCCCATGGTCATATCTCTAATTGAGGCAGGGTACTTTTCACTCGATTTTGAAAAGCAACTGCTCCTCTACTAACCAGAATCGACTTAGCCTGTTCAGTAATGGCATTTGGCCACAAAGCAGGGTCATTAACGGTTTCACACCGGGAGTTTGAGGTCCTAGCTGCTAATGGGATACTGGTCTCAGTGTACTCCTCCTGGTCTGACAGTGAGTCTGCTGTTGTAAGAGTACACGAGTCTGGAATGGCTGTGGTATTTGAGCATGAAGCAGAAGATCCATGACTGGAGATGGTGTCCCCAGCTTCTGGGTGGAAACTGAGCTCTGTGTGTGGCCCTGAAGCCTGAGCCTGAGAGGCCAGGTCTACACCGGATTGGATCTGTGTGGGCTCCGGCATGATCAAATCAGTGGTGCTCTCTACACTGCTGCAACTCGGACCACTGATGACATTATCAACATTGGTATCAACATTGGAATCCTTTGGCTTATCAAAAAAGCCAGAAATCGAAGGCACATTTTTTAAGAAGTCAGCCTGTTTTGCCTCTCTGTTTTTTTGGCTCTTCGCTTTGAAGCGCCACTTTTTTGTTTGCAATCCATAGGCCTACTATTAATGACAGTTGCAAAAAAAACCAAAAAAAAAAACAAGACAAAAAAAAAACCAAGTCGCCACTGGCTCTGTGAAAAGTCACTTGATGACAACACGATATATGATTAAGGGCAGAAGCTAGATAAAGGTAATATCTCAACCATGTAAGACTTCCTAAGACAGAACAGAATATGATGAAATGATTAAAATGGGAAAAAGTCGCTTATCAGCTTTTTAGTTATTAAAGATGGCCAAAAGTTGCAGTGTGAAGCTTAAAGGCAGAAAGTAGCTGTTGTTTACATATCAAAACTAATAGGCAATGTCGCTAAATTCACTAAATGAAGTTGCCAGAGAATGGCCAAATACAATACAACACTCCTTAAAGTTCGGAAGGTGTTATATTTAAACACGAAATACACTAGCCTTTTAAGGTAGGCTTTTAACCTTTAAAGGTGTAATGTGATATGCGTATAATGTGATATAGTATAATGTGAGATAGTAAACAATAATAAAATATAAATGTATACAAGCCTTTAAAAAGGCTGTTGAATATTAAACTACATATGATGATATAGTATGATATAATATAATACAATATAATATAAATGTATACAAGCCTTTAAAAAGGCTGTTGAATATTAAACTATACGTATAATGATATAGTATAGCTTAATATAATATGATTCAAATGAATGCAAGCCTTTAAAAAGGCTGTTGATTATTACAACTAAACAAGTGATCTTGCACAGGTTGAATGCAAAGCAATTTGTCAAGCAGTAAGCCAAGGTCAAGTTCTGAGTGAACAGAAGTGATGCAGGGGGTTATATATATAGAGACAGAGCCAAAGTCTCCGCCCCTTCTTTCAGTCCACTACTTGTGGCCAATTCAGCGTTTTTTGATGGTCCCTGGCGACTAAAAATGTCGTGTAGCGCCTTTGGCAACTTTTTGGTCAGCTGATGACTCAACTCATCTTTTCAGTGGCATTGTCCGTTGATTCTCGCTATCCCCACATGCCGCTATTCCGACAACTAATGTAATAAATATTTGCCTTTATTGACGGTTAAGGTTAGGAATAGTTTTGGGTTAGGCACATTTAATTAAACAGTGTGTCAGTAATAAACAAAACCAAAACATACCGCTATGCCGACAATAGAAATCAATGGCAATAGCGACATGCACCCGGCATAGTCATTGTTTTTCAGCATAAATGTAACTCTGTGCTGCTATCAGAAGTGTTTCTCATGGTGAAATAATGCTGCAGATTAGCTCTAATCTTTAAAAATTGCTAGCATTGCCCTTTTGCATTATGAACGCAGCCATGCATGCACGTTTTCTAGAGATGAGCATTGTGTATGACGCTTTGCCGTCATATGTCACGTCATGACGTCATCTGGCGATTTTTCAGAGAGCCAATAGTGACTTTCTGTGATTTCCACAGGAAAATCCATATTGGACATCCAAATTTGTTCATATGGACATATGCAAGCGAAATCTGCAAAGTTGAGAGGTACAAAACCTTGTGTTCTTAAGGTGAATATCTACTGGTGTATTACTCTCCCCGAAGAGAACTAATAGGTTATAATGACAAGTGAATCACCATGTCATTTTGTGTGCAAACAATATTGTGCAGGAGCGAAATCACTTCCCACAGAATATAGCTCGTTCTCTACTGGGGCCAGCGTTAGGCCCAGGATATGCGGTGGTCACAAAGCGACAGTGTTGCTAGGTCTAGTAACTTGTGCGCATCTCTAGCGATAAAAGAAACCATCTATTGACTTTGGCGATTTTATGGCGAATCTGGCTACTTGTCTTTTAAGTGACAAAAGCATTATTTTTCAACACAACTGTAGCCCTGCGCCACTGTCAGAAGCCATTCTAATGGAGAAATAGGGCAGCAGATTAGCTCTGATCTGTAAAAAGCTGCTAGCACTGCCTTGGTTAGCAATACCTATTCCGACATTCCGCTATGTCGACATGTCGCTATTCCGACACTTCTTCACTGATGGTTAAGGTTAGGAATAGTTTTGGGTTAGGCACATATCGCTATGCCGACAATAGACATCAATTGTCGGCATAGCAGCATGTCGCAATAGCGACATGAATCCCACTGCCTTCTTGTAGGATAGTCGTAGCCGTGCACCCGTTATAACGCTGTGACATTATACATAATGTCATGACTTTATCTGGCGACTTCTAGCGACTTTTGAGAGAGTCAATAACAACTTTCTGTGATTTTCTTAACAATACTGAGTCCACTGGAAAATCGACATTGGAAATCCAAATTTGTTCACTGAAAAAATACAGTTGCTCTTTCAATGACATAAGTCTTTAAGTACAATATAATTTATTCCAATACAGTTATAATATTATGTAAATGTCTATGAGCTTTTAAACAAATTGTTGGTGGCTAAATCTGATATGTGAGATATTAATAAAATAATATTGACAGAAGTTTCGATAAATGGATTTAAGAATATTAGATTCAATTTTCACTTAACTGTGGGACATATGGAAGCGTAATCTACAAAGTGAAGTGGTACAAAACCTGGTGTTCCGAAGGTGAATGTCTACTTGTCTATTACTCTCCCCGAAGACAACTAATAGGTATCATGACAAGTGAATCACCATCGAAATCACTTCCCACTGAAAATAGATACAAGTTCTACTAGCTCTCTACTGGGGCCAGCGTTAGGCCCAGGATACGTTGTGGTCACAAAGCAGGTGTTGTCAATTGAGAAACTTTGCCGTTAGATTTAGTGACTTGTGGGGGTTACACCTCTCCATTACGAAACCCCGCTACTCCGAAACCCAAAACCGGAGGTGCATATTCCTACCCCCTTACCCTAACCCTAACCCCGTTCGGAGTGGCGGGGTTTTAGAAAGGAAAAAGGTCTTTAAAGTGACAAAAATCATTGTTCTCAACATAACTGTAGCTTTGGGGCGCTGTCAGAAGCATTTCTAACGGTGAATCAGTGCTGCAGATTAGCTCTGATCTGTAAAAATCCGCTAGCACTGTCTTCTTCTACTACAGACATAACCGTCCCCACATGTTTTCTAGAGATTGGCATTGCGTGCATGGTGCTGTGACATCATACGTAATGTCATGATGTCATCTGGTGACTTTAAGCGACTTTTCAGAGAGCCAATTGCGACTTTCTGTGATTTTTAGCAGGACTGAGTCCACTGGAAAATCCATATTGGTTTTTCTCTTACAATGGCTGCCGTTCCTCATGGCCCAGGGATCCTCTGGTTGTCGTCCCCCATGCCCCAGGGGCCCTCTGGTTGCCATACATCATGGCTCAGGGGCCCTCTGGTTGCCATATTCTGTGGCCCAGGGGCCCTCTGGTTTTCGTACTGCATGGCCCAGGGACCATCTGGTTGCCATATCCTGTAGCCCAGGGGCCCTTTGATTGCTGTCCCCCTAGGCGCTCTAGTCGCCGTACCGCATAGCCCAGGGGCCCTTTGATTGCCGTTTCCCGTGGCTCAGGGGCCCTTTGATAGCCGTCCCCCGTGGCCCAGGGGCCCTCTGATTGCCGTCCCCCGTGGCCCAGGGGCCCTCTGGTTGCCATATCCCGTGGTTCAGGGGCCCTTTGCCATCCCCCGTGGCCCAGGGGCCCTCTGATTGCCGTCCTCCGTGGCCTAGGGGCCCTCTGGTTGCTGTACGACATGGCCCAGGGGCCCTCTGGTTCCTATGTCCTGTGGCCGAGGGCCCTCTGACTGCTGTCACTCCCCCCAGCCCATTTCAGTTAACCCTTATAGACTAAAGAAGTACAACTAAAGAAGATCCTAGAATAGAGGGCTCTATCGCAATCAGCATCGACATCGGTATCTGGATTGTTGTTGGGCCCCCCTTGAACCCCTGGATCCATGGGCCCCGGGGCGCCAGCCCCACTCGCCCGGTCGGTAATACGGCCCTGCCCGAACACCTGGATGTTGCAGCAGACATTGAGACTCATCAGATCGGGCAACATTTGCCAGTCTTCTGTTGTCCGGTTTTGGTGAGCCCTTTGCAAACCCTAGAGATCCCAGTAGATCAGCAGTTTCTGAAATAATCAGAGCAGCACATCATGCCTCGTTCAAAGTTACTTAAATGTAATGTAATGTCAGTTTGAACTTCAGCAGGTTGTCTTGATCATGTCTGCAAGCGTAAATGCACTGAGTTGCTGTAATATGATCAGTTGATTAGATATTTGTGTTAAGTAGCTGTTGAACAGGTGTACTTAATAAGTTGACCGGTGAATGCACTCTCTATATTGCAATAATTAGAAAGACTAAATCTAACCAAACTTAAGCTATAAACTTTACATTTTAGCTATAAACTAAAGTGAAGCAAGCAAGTCCCCTCTGGAAACTAACTTAATAAACTGCTGGAAACAAAAACTAAAAACAGAAATATGAAGCAGCTGAACTATAATAACTCCGTGGCCTCCTCCCTGTTTTTTGGTGTTATCCTTTTAAGCCAGGGGCACACTGTCTCTTTAAGACGTCCACCCGGTAGTCAGATACTTGCGTCTGAATAGGAGCTGAACTTCAGTCATCCTCACTAAACAATAGCTGCCTTTCCTTTTCCAGTATTTACAGCTTTAGATTTTATTCGTGTTTGCGCGATGTTGCGCAATGCTGCAGGTGTTTGAACCTGATTGTTATTGCGCAGGCGTGGGAATAAGGCGCAGTAAATGCGAATTAATTTAAAGGTTGGCGTGTAGAAGCATGACTGTCAGTGTCGCCGTGTCAGAGCTGGAGCTGCGGTCTGAGCATTGCTGAACTCAAACAGGAGAAAGAGACGAGAACTCTGAATTTTACAGGAAAATATGTCGAAGCCGGACAGTGCCAAGGGGCAGCCCCACACCGGGACTGCACGCTTCATCAGCGGCGTAGTGGAAGGTGAGCAGCCCCGGGATCAGGGGCCCAAACACCACGACCGCCAGAATCCAGACTCCTTGTGGCGGTTCTGCTGGATTACAGCTTCATGAATGCTTCCAGATACCATCTGAGGATATTAATTAATCAATATCGATCACTTCTGGTCAGATGACATGATTTGAAATCTAACTCGACCTTTGTTTGTTGCAGGATTTTATGGACGACCATGGACTATGGAGCAAAGAACAGAGCTGTTTAAGAGGTGTGTGGCCTTGAGCAGTTGCTTACACTTCCTTAAAGTAGTAAGAAATAATAACAACAGCAGCAGCAACAAATGCAGCTGCTGCGTTTGCCATAAATTTACTTACTTTTTCATTTCCAAACTATAATTTACATAAAAAATGTGAAGGATCAGCTAGGATGACTAGTTTAGCGCTTTACCTTTAATTCACCACCATACAAATTCCATCTTTCCTCAAATATAGTGTCCATGTTGCTTAACTAAATTAGGCAGTTGAGTATTTTCTTCAGTTAATCTCAGATCATTTTCACCTTGATTAAGGCCAACGGGAGGTTTTCCCAAAATAATATGTTCTACCTTTTAAACATAGGAATTTTTCTAAACACCTCTCCTGTAAACTTCAACTCTTCTAACCAAAGTGCATTTGCATGAATAAAAAGATAGGCAAAAGTTTTGATTGTGCTGCGTGATCTTCCATACTGACTATTTCTAACTTCTGTCACAATGGTCGGGTTTTACAGGCAGCAGAAGTGGGGTATGAACACATACCTCTATGCCCCCAAGGATGACTACAAACACAGGATGTACTGGAGAGACTTATATTCTGCTGAGGAGGCAGGTGAGTCTCACAACATCACGTTCGTTATCCAAAAGCACAAATATCTTTGGGGTCTTGGAGGTAGATGAAATTCAGTTATGGTTTTCTTCTTCAATGAGAATATTTTCTACTTATTTTTAAGGATATGGATGAAAAACAACCTGCACACATATCAAAAACGCTCATTGCATGTTGCCAACACTTTTTGCAAATTAATAAATGGCTTTGATGCAGCTTCAGTCTAGCTAACAAATTTACATGCATTTCAGATTGTAATAAATATATTTTTAACCTGTTTTCTTAAAGTTTGCATTCATCTACTCAAGCATAAAACTAATCTTATTTATTTATTTATTTTTTATCTAATCTGAACTGCTCAAAAATAAAAGGAGAATGGAAGGAGTAACACAGGCGCGTCTGATAGAATTGCAAAGCAGCTGTGCCTCCATGTATACTCCACCATCCTAACAAAGGCCTATTTAGAGCTAGTAAAAAACCTGTATTAAAAATTTATATATATATATATATATATATATATATATATATATATATATATATATATATATATATATGAATAAAAGCAACATTTAAAGGTTCCTGCCAAGTCTGTTGTGTTAAATTACTTTGCACCATCCATTTAACTGCAACAAAATTGAACCTTTTATGTATTTAAATCTACTTGTATATATCTGGGTCTGCATTTAACAACTGTACAAAGATGTAGTTATGAACTGAACCAAAAATAAAATATAAACCACATAAAATGAAACGGGTGTGGTCATTTTTAAAATGTCATTATCACCTCTTTAGAACTCATCCTGTTCTGACTCATCGTTATCTCCTCAGACATGGTTAAAGTTCCTCTCGATTGGCCGCCTGAATGTTATCAGTGACATTACAGTCTGAAGGGCAGTGAGGAGGATTTGAAGTTTAACTATCATGTCTCCGACTCCTCATCTAGTCAGTGGACTTTGGACCATCTCGCATACCTGTACATTCTCATAAAGTTTACCTGCAGACACAAAAGAAGCCAAATCTAATTTCAACATTTTGGTTTAAATCTGCTGATTGATTGGAAGTAAAGGGATTATTAACTGAAAATGTGAAATGCATCATTAATCTCCATATCAAATAGTATTTCTTCTGTCTCTTTTTCTCTTTCCAGAACAACTAATTGCCCTGATATCAGCAGCTAAACAGCACGACGTCGTGTTCGTCTATGCAATCTCACCCGGCCTGGACATTACTTTCTCCAACCCTAAAGAAGTAGCTGCTCTGAAGAGGAAACTGGATCAGGTGGGACTTTGGACGCTGAGATGATGGGTGGAGCAGAAGAAAATATGTAATCACTAGTTGTATTTAGCCTTATGGGTCTCTGAGGGTTTGGACAGTGCATCATTTAGCAGTAAAGTGGAAACATTTAAAACAGGCCAGTAGATTGCACAGAGGCTGCTGTAATGGGTTTAATTCTAGGTGGAACAGCCATTTTAATGTTGGTGGCAGTAAGAAAAGTGATGATAACTTGATCTGATCAGTTTCAGAGAAGGAAATTCACTTTGTTCTTCAGGTCAGGGAGTTTGGCTGCAGGTCCTTCTCTTTACTCTTTGACGACATTGAGACCGAGATGTGCCCAGCTGATAAGCAGGCTTTCAGCTCCTTTGCCCACGCTCAGGTGGCCATCACTAACGAGGTGTACCAGCACTTAAGAGAGCCCGAGGTCTTCCTCTTCTGTCCTACAGGTCAGACGGGGAACCTGAATTAAATGTGATATGGTGTACAGTCCAGTCAAACACGAACTGTTGTGGTAAAAAATTTACAATCATTTATTTCATCATCCACACTGACCCACTCTGTATCTCCAGATTACTGTGCTGCCTTCTGTACACCCAGCGTAACCCAGTCCTCATACCTGAACACAGTGGGAGAGAAGCTCCTCCCTGGCGTAGACATACTGTGGACTGGTAAGATTACACTCAACCTGACCCTGAACCTGTTTCCAAGATCTTGAATTTCCCCAAGGTTAATTATTTATTTTATTTTATTTTTTTACTTTATTTGTTTTATTTAGGTCCAAAGGTAGTATCCCACAAAATCTCAGTTGAATCCATAGAGGAGGTATCCTCAGTCCTGAAGAGGGCACCAGTCATCTGGGACAATATTCATGCCAATGATTATGATCCCCAGAGGCTTTTCCTTGGACCCTATAAGGTATTTTTTCTGCATTATAACAGTGACTAATTGTGTGTATGGTCAGTGGCGGTCCTAGCCTGTTTGGCGCTCCGGGCAAGCATCCCCCTCATAGCAATCGCTGCAGCAGCACCTACTGCACTACTCCACTTGGGGGGGTAACGAGCGCCCTCTGCCTGATGTGTGGTGCATGTAGCTTTCTGCCATGGTCTGACAGACAGGTTTTAACAGAAGGTCCCCCCACCATCACAGGCACACTCAGAATTTCTTTTACATTTTTATTTGAAAAAACATAGAAGAAACTGAAATATTACACAGCTTCTGCTTACCTTTATCTTTGCTTGTTTCTCCTCTTCTTCTTTTCTCTTTTTCCTGAACTGCGCACGTGATGGCTTTGACCTTTTCCTTTCCAGCTGCCATTAGCACTGAAGCAGAATAGGTTATCACCACCGCCCATCCCCAGGGTTGTCAGATCTGACTGACTGTTGCCAGCCCAACACAACAAAACCTCCATTGAAACTCATGTTAATAGCACCAGGTGTGATATATATTTAAATATACACAGCTTTGGGTGAGTTGTTAAAAAATTTTGGCTGCTTTTCACCATATTTCACCAGCAGTGACAGCCCACCTCTGTTCATGCCTGTACAGTTTTGGCGTGGTTACAGCCAACAGTAACCCAACTGAATTATGAATAAAGGCGGCTTTTGCTGGCAATCCCTCGCCAAACCTTTCATCCTCATGGACATCAAGATTAACGCGGAAGCCTATGTACTAATATTGAAAAGTTTTGCGAGATCTCGCAAAAGTGCCTCTTTTTTTTTTTTTTTTTTTTTTTTTTTTTTTTTTTTTTGCCGCTCAAGTTTTTTTTTTTTTCGTGTCCCTTGCGGGGTTCCGTAATTCTAGGCTCAGCAACCGAGACGAGAGAATCCCCCACCTGCCCCTTTCCTTCTGTTACAACCTGTCTGTCATGGCAGAAAGCTACATGCACCACACAGCAGGCAGAGGGCGCCCATTATCCCACAAGTGGAGTAGTGCGGTAGGCGCTGCTGCGGCGATCGCAATGTGTTGGAGGGAGGGTCATGCCGCCCTAGATGAAAAGCCGCCTTGGGCGGCTGCCCATGTCGCGCATATCAGAAACCGCCACTGTGTATGGTCCAGTCTGACTCTAGCATCTATATATATATATTTTTCTTCCCCAAAAAGGATCGACCCACTGATCTGATTCCAAAACTGAGGGGAGTGCTCACAAATCCCAATTGTGAGTTTTACCCAAACTTTGTGGCCATCCACACTCTGGCAACATGGTGTAAAGCACCCATTGAAGGAGGACCGAGGGATGTGGAAATGGGTGAGTTATCAGTTATTCTTTGATAGTTTGACAAATGCAGTTTTTCTACTTTCCAAAAAAAGCACTGCTCTCTTAACTGCATTCAGTGACTCTGTAGGAAAAAAAAAAAATCTGTAATCAAGTGAAACAAGCAAACAAAAAACCCAACATGCACTTTTTAGAATAATTTAAATAGGATGTTTTATTTCATTAGACACGGCCTGACTTTGACAGGAAATGCTGTCAGTGCTGCTGCTAAGTTTGCTGGGAATACACTCCCAGCCAGTCTGTGGGATCGCAGAGCTTAAGCATTCTCACTTTCTTTGACCTTCACCACCAGGCGATGAAGAGCAGGATCCTTGCTACAGCCCACAGAAAGCCCTGAATCTGGCCCTCACAGACTGGTTGGAGGAGTTCATGACCACGGATCAACCAGGAGGTAGAGCCTTATTAAAGACAGTTTAATGATATTAAAGGGGGGAGTTGTCACATTAAGACGAGGTGTTTCTGTGCTCTCAGGGCCTTGTCATTCTCGCCTCAAAAAAGAGTTGTCAGAAGAGGAGCCCATGCAGACAGATATGGGTGAGAGCCCCTATGTTCCTGGTCCTGGAGAGAACCCTTTGTACACAGCTGAGCCTCTGACCCTGGATGACCTGAAGCTGCTCTCTGACCTCTTCTACTTGCCCTATGAACACGGTACCACAGCCAGGACCATGCTGCAGGAGCTGGACTGGCTCAAAAACCACAGTCAGGCAGCTGCTGCAGAGACAGACAAGGTAGTGTTTATATTACAAATGCAGGTTCTTTTCTACGTGTTGTCCTCATGCGGATATTTTGTGTTTTTCAGACAGCAGAGTGGCACTCGAGAGCGCAGCAGTTCGATAACGCGTGTGATGCAGTGGTGCAGATGTTCAACCGCCTGTCGAACGCCCCGAATCGCAGCATCCTGTATGATCTGTACAACTACATCTGCGACATTAAGAGTGGGGTCGGTCTGGCTCGAGCCTACGTGAAAACATTAGGTGAGAAAACTTTTCCTATTCTAAGCAATCAAAAGGGGACTGATCATTATAATGGAGCTGTCTGTTATAGATGCAAACAGGCTGAAAAATAATGTTTTCCACTTATCTTGCAAAACCAACACTGGTGACGGTGTTCTTACCTTTTGGGTCATTCCATCTCAAATCATCGTGGGCCTTCTGATCAGCCAACTCAGATTTCCCTAAAATTTTATTCCAAAGTTTTAATATATATTGATTGCTGTGAAATTTTAGCTTCTTATGTCAAACACTAAATGGTCTGCTGACCCACTCTCAGCATGGTTTTTCTTTTTTGTGCACTTTGAAATCTAAATACCTCAAAAACCTAGACTGAACAAATATGGCAGGTTGTACCACAGAAACATCAGTAGACATATAGAACAAAAATTCTGGAGTTTCCAGATGGTGCTCTAATTATAACCGAGAAAACAATTTTGTTAAGTATATGCATGTTTTTCATTTTCAAGACCCACTTTGTAAACATGCACATTGCCCTGGAGGAGTCTGATAATTCAGGTTAAGTTTAGAATGTCTTCTATCAAACTACCAATCACACAACTTGGCCTTGCAAGACTATCCTCAGGAAATGGATTACTAATTCTTTCGTTCCTGTAACGAAAATGTAACATTTTTGATACGTTTTTTTTTTTTTTTTTTTTGGGCTTAAATAGGATTTATGACATCAGTTCCCACTGTAACCTGTAATAACAGATGAACTTGTTTGCATTTTCTTATTATCAAAAACTCCAGCAGCCATAAAAATCAGCAGGGAACTGCATTTAGATTAAAATGATGATGACTAATCCTCCCATCTTTATAAATGAGGTGATTATACTTTGGTCAAATTAGGAGCTAAAATGTAAACTCAAGCCTCTTACTGTAGCTTTTAATATTTGTGTTTTTTGCCTTCCACAGGAGGACATGGCCAGGCCTCTGCCCAGTTAATGACCGATGATCCTGAACCCTGGGGCTTCAGAGGAGGCCTCTCTGGAGAATTCCAGGTAAACTAAGCAGTGCAATGAGCTATTATATAAAACCCATGTAGCAATAACTGTCAGTAATAAGACAAGGTCTCTAGCTGATATATTATAAGTAAACTATTAATGTGGGGAATATTTATGTGAACATATCATGCTAATTTCTAGCTCCATATTTTTATTTTTGGACTCTACCAGAGTAGCTTTGCATTAGTCGCAGTTCCAAATAATCCTCTATCTTATACTGAGCGTTGGTGCAGCTCCTCAGTTCATCTGCTGTCTGAAACAAGCTGCTTTAGATCCTCTCCCTTCAAACCAACTTTCTTCTGATTGGCTGCCCTTTATAAAGATGGGTGGGGCCTCCAGAGCTGTGTGCTTTGACATCATTAAGGTCCAAGAGTGAAAAACTGTCTGAAACTGAGAGCAATCTGAAGTCTGAGCTTTTGGCTTACAGCACAAATACTGATATCATTATTTTAAAGCTTTGTTATGCTTAATATTAACATTCACCACTATAACAGTACATATTTGAAAAGCACCACCCTGCAATGCTAGAGCCACCTGATTTTAAATTATAGTGTGATCTTTGTCTCTAGGGATCTAAATTTTATGTTTCTGGTGTCCATTTTCTTTCATTCCCACAGAGAATGCTGCCAGGACATGGAAACAGGGACCTGTTCAGACATCCTCCCATGACAGCAGTTTATTGCATAAGGCCGTACTGCCCCGAGGACAAGGTGAGAACGCAGATCAACGATTTTACCTTTTGGTTAAAATTCAGCTGTGATGCAGTTTTTTTTTTTTCTTTTCTTTTTCTAGTCAGAGGTACAGAGGATTTTCAGGGAGATGCAGGGAGACGGCAAAACTCCACTTATCAGCGACAGGTAAGAGTCAGTTATACTGCCCCGAATAATTCAGCTTATATTGTCAGCATTTTTTTTTTTTCATTGAACAATGAAACATTATAAATGGAAAACAAAGAGAAAATCCAAAATATTTACTTAGATGACCTGTTGAAACTTCTGGGCCTTAATTTGAAGTCATGGAGAAGTGCCATAAACATGCAGTCTTTCAAATGGCCAGCAGGGGGCGGCGACTCTTTTTTGCCAAAAAAAAAAAAATGGTCCAGTTGTGTGAAAGTTTAAAGGAAAATAGCTCTCAGGTACCAGATTAATGGCTTAGTGGGCTACATCAAGCTTAAAGTCAGAGTTTTCTGTTTCACAGCAGTGGCTCTCTCTCTTACCTGGCTAAATCGTTATGTTGAACACCTGGTTGAAAGCAGGTTATGTTCCAAGTTCTGGTTTAAAATTGGCTGGAAGTGCCACGTTTTCCCAGATTCTTATTTACAGCATGTTATATGTTGTATTAATTTGGTGGTGTATAAATGTTATTATACATGATTCTAATCTGCTGCTAAGTCTCTTTTACACTGCTGGAACTGAAGCTACTAGAACACAGCACAGAGCAAAGATAGCTGTTCAATCGAATCAATTCCACTTCAATGTGCTGACAACTAAAGCGATTTCCACGTCTCCTTTATTAGGCTGCGAGGCGGTAAACTTTAATGTTTAAATGGATGCAGTTTAAAGTTTCAGAGCTCTAATTTGCAGCCGTCACCTTATAAACAGCAGCACTGAGAGCGCACTTAGTGATTTTAAAAATAATTAACTGCAATTAAAATGTTTATTACTGCTCTGTGTGCTAATTCACCAGATTACTGATTTTCTGCAGCATTAATCTTTTTTATTATTTGCAACGTTGCATATTTTTATTATATTTTTTTATGTTCCTTAAAGATTTTAATCACTATTTTATCATTATAATCATCATCAGCTGATGTCTCTGGAGTAGGCGGCCTGCAGGAGAACTTGTGACCTGCAAAACACCCATTTTTATGTGAGCGCGCACGGAGCCTGAAGCAGAAAGCCTGGTTTAACAGGGAAAGCTGATAACCACCGTTGTGAGACCCGTTATTTCCAGCTGGGGTTTTGTAACACAAAGAAAGCCCGCCTGTGTTGAACTCCGTTCATAGTAGTCCCCTCTGCCCTCAGCTGTAACCTCACTTACCGCTTTCCTGATGAATTTATGTTGATTTTTGGAAACTCTGATCCCCATTACTTTCACTAGGCAACAAGTGATGTCATGATGGCTATCACTATCATTTATATACAGTCTATAGCTGTCAGAGAGGACTAGGAATTAATGAATAATCCAAAAATAAAACTGGGAAGCTGCGGCTGTGTCATCTAATTATCAGGTGTGTACTTGAGAGGGAACAGAGTCAGGAAGTGGCATTTTGACAAGTAATCCAGCAGGTCTATTGATAACATGCTCTTTAAATTACTTAGGGTGTTAAACCTTCTGTAAATGTGATTATCATCACCTAAACTTTCTTCCTGACCCATTGCAGCCTGTCAGCAGGTGACATCCCTCCTTCCCCTCTCTGTGCTCTCGTCCTGGAGGATGACATCGGGCTGTGTGGCTATGCGCTGGCCCTCATTGATGCCAAACCAGCTGCAGCCAAGATCCAGGTGCTCAAAAGCAAGATGTGAACATTTTTCCAGAGTACAGTAAAACCATATATGCAGTGTCACTCGACTGTATTCTATTTCCAACCTCTAGAGGGCAGTAAGTGGCACAGTGTTTGAGGAATTCCCCTCAGTGGTTGCTCTGGAAGTGCTCCCTCGGGTCACTGATCCTTGTCCCGCCAAGCGTATGATTGGTCAGCTGTTGTCCTCCATCAGGAGCAGTGGTAGGTTGAGATTTCACACTATGTATTTGATCATGAAGCACATCCAACTGGTTTGTAACAACTTCACATCTTAAGGTTAATGAGGCAGAAAATAAACCACAAGGAGGAGCTGTTCCGTTTAGAGCAATATCCATTCATACCTATAGATATTTATATTACAGATTGCTTTGCTTTTTAAGGGCCTGTTATGCTTATATTCCAGCTCCATATGTTTGCTGTTGGGATTGTAGTTGGGTGGCTCTGCATGAATCACAGTTCATTATAATCTTATGCAGGGCCTTAATGGAGCCTCTCAGTTCACACTGTCTCAAATAGTTTTAGCTCCTCTTCTCTATAAGGCCACCCTCAATTTAAGCCAGCTTTCTTCTGATTGGCTACCCCTTGGAGAAAGGTTTGAACATCAGGTAGGTAGGGCTTGGATGACCATTAGGAATACCTGCAGTTACAGCATGCTTATGACCCTTCTAACAGTATATATGAAAGAATAAGGGAAAGCATAACGGTTCCCCTTTAATGCTGTAATATACACCTAATTATAAAATATTATTTTTATTTCTCAACATATTTGCACGTGGGTATCTAAACTGAGTGGTACTGGTCACCATTTCTTATGCATGACTCTGGAAATCCAGAGAAACCTGCTGCAGCTGTGAGGATGTTGGCTGTCCTTGGGAAGTTTGTTTTTGTCTCTACAGTTACTGCACGTATAGCTTTTAGCATCCCCGTTATTCAACACTTTAAAATCACCATTGTCGTTTTCCTTTCAGGGTCCAGAGGAGCCTTTTGCGAGTTGAGGCAGAGCGATCGGAGGATGCTCGACTTCTATTCCAAACTGGGCTCCTTCAAACCTGTCCACATGGACGGGCTACCTCAAGACAGCCTCATAATGGCAACGAGCCTGTGAACGAGGCTGCTCGCGAGCACTTTCCTCAGGGTTTGAGTGTTGAGATTAAATAAAATAAATAAATCTGTTATGTGAATAATTGCTAACTTTGCAGCATGTTAAACAGATCCAAACTGTTGTCACTTCAGTCAGTTAAGCCATGTGATCTTCCTCCCATTTCCGAGTTCGATTAAATCTGAATAACAAACTACTGTATAGTGAAAAGCGTAATGCATTACTGTTGATTTTGTAGACATGAAGACTGTAAAATGTATAAGTATTTTTGTAGATCAATTTGTTGATTTAATAAAGTTAAATAAACATAAAAGACAGCAGATGCAACATTGAAATTTTTGTCGTTTAAATCACATTTCACTGGAGGTGGCACTCAAGATATTTAAGCAAGATGAAGACATTTTTATATCTTTTCAGAGGATACAGGAAATATATTAATATATGTTTAATTATGGTTACATTAAACAGCTGGTGTTTCACATGTTGTCTTGAGAAGCTCATAATTATTCAACATATGTGAGGCAACTTTTGAGGTGAGGGGTGTATTATGAAGCAAGCTCAGCTTGGCCAGGCTTTCTTCGCATTTCTGGCTTGACAAATCCTTAAGTGAAAAATAACGGCTATCAGCTTTGATAAGAAGCTTTCACGCAGGACGTGTCGGCAGCACTCCTTCGATGTGAAACCCATTATTTTTAATGGTTTGCACCAAACAACAGTTTGTTGCTGCAGTGAATAAAGTGCAAGAACTCCTGTTGGCGCCACAAAGTTCTATAAATTTAGAGCCTGACCGCTGCCTACAGCGGCAAATGCCCGACCAGCCAAGAGAAAGGAGGAAACCAGTTTATTGTGTGTAAATGAATAGAATTGTACAACACCTGTTTGAGTCCATAAAGAAAACACAAGACAAAACACTTCCATCCAGATGAAATTTCAGGTGTGTGTTTGACGTCACAGCATGTTGTAGGTCAGCAGATTTCTCGTGTTCCTCTCAATAAGCCTACAGATCTACTAAAGCTAATGTGGGTAAGAGGGCTGACATCCTGCTGGAAGCAGCTTTATCCCTTTTGCTTCAGGCTCTCTACAATAAAAGGAGACATCTTGACCCCCTCTAATGCACAAAATTGATGAAGTGCCAGTCAGGAGAAATGGGTCATGAAGAATAAAAAAAATTGGACTATTGTACTAATGCAATGCACACTTGATGCTGGTTATTTCTAACACGACAGCTGTGCATTGTAGCTTTTAAACATTAAACTGGATCTGTTTAAATAAACTGCATTCAACTCAGACACCTGGGTCGCTTTAGTTTCTGGCCCAAATAAATGAATAATTTTTGTTGATTTATAATTAAAGACTAATCAATTCTCTGATCTGTCCTCTATAGGCTGTCCTACTGACAGTGCAAACTCAACTTAGCAAAGCAGGACCTAACAAAAACACACCTATTTAATGAATTTTCTGTCTCACTAACAGTTGCCACTGCAGTAACTTTACTGAACGGCTTTGCAGCAGTATTACTACCTGAACATGTCATATATAAAAATGTATCCTCTCAGGTGAAAAGGAATCACTCTTAGAGCATGTCATCAAAAAAAAAAAATAAAACTGAGTAAACATGTGGCGCTTACAGCTGATTTTAAACAAAATTCTGATGTAAAACCCAAATTACATGTTCAGCATTGTGGTCTCTGCCAACAGTAAAAGACACGTCACCTTTGAGACAATGAAAACTTTTGACCTTAGACATATTTCACTAACTGATCAACTTTGCTTCATAGCACATCCCTCTGGGCTTGTGTAGAATAGCACAGTTTACATATAAATATAGATTTATATATATAATAGATATAGTGAACATGTCTAGACCGCATTTATATTATGACAAAAAAATCTGTGTCTATACAGATCAACTCAAAGCAACGAGTGACCTTAAATATTAATGTAAGAACATTAATTTCAATTTTTTTCTTAAATGCTTTTTCACCCCGTTTCCCTGAGTGTCTGACCTGCAGAGTTTGGCTTTGGGAAAGGAGATCTAGATTTTACCTGGTGTTTAACAGGCTCAGTAGTGTCAAACCAGGAGGTTTAAACAGCAGTGTAGCAGTGCTGGAATTAAGTAGATACGCCTTTTAAAACATCTGTTTTTGGCTGCATCAGTCAGCCACTCTGTGGCTGATGACACATAACTGTCCTTCGGGGTTTCCCGCTCATCTTTCCTCGTGCCTCTCAATCATCATAATTACATAATGTCTAAAATTGGTCACACCGTATTCAACTGAAACCTGAACAGGAATTTAAAAGTCAGTCACCTTTTTAATCTGCTTAACATGGAGGAAAGCGGCACCTTCAGCCCTGCCCCTTTCAAATAAACTCCAGCCCTTCATACTTTACATCTCCTATCTTTGTCTCAGGAAGCAGCACCCGGCCGTCTAGTGTAAACGCTATTATATAGGTGGCAATCTTGCCTGCGTCCTCCTCTGATTTTAGGGCCAGGACAATTTGATCGTCCGTGTCCGGGACAAATTTAAAAGAGGAGAAACCGCGCGTGGGGTTGAGAGGTCCGACGCGCCGCACAGTGATGGAGCTGAAGTCTGCGGGGCAGGACAAGAGGAAGTTGGTGGCACGCCGCTCGTCTGCAGTCTCTTCATAACGCTCGTGACTGGCACGGCGAGGGAGGAAGAACCACTGCTGGAGACGCTCACTCCAAGCTGCTGATTCGTGGATAAGATAGCCTAGAGAGCAAAGAGAGGTAACAGAAATGAATGCAGGGAGTTAGACAGAATTTCCACATTTCACACTGCTCTGTCCCTCCTGCAACAAAGTTTTTAAGCTTTTTTTTTGCCTCAGAATTTCTCTTTTAGACTTTAGACTCAAGCTGTCCAACACTCATACTGGTTGTAAGCACAGCCCAGTTATGCCAAAATTCAATCCCCATCCATGCTTGTTTGAACAGGCGAAGTTATTTTGCAAACGAATAAAACAGAGGTCGCAGCATCTAGTCTGGATAATACTGATTAATCAAAAGCAAAAGGGGAGAACACATGGGCTGAAATGCAATCTTGAAAGCCACTGGCTACTGTCTGGAGACAATATAGCTTTTTATAGCTGTTTTTAAACTTGTCTCAATTTAATAATCACCTGCACATAGATCGGGACGACTTCACACACAAATCTGGCTGACTACATCAGAAGAGAGCCGAAGGGTTGGGAAGACTTTAAGCTTGATCTTCAAGACTGCAAGTTTCTCTAGTGTTCAGCCAGCTTATGAGAGGAAAGGGACTGGCCTCTTATTTAACAAATACTGTTTGTTAACTGTGTGTTTCTGTTTTGTTGACTGAAGCATAAAGGAAATGTTTTTTGGCTGCACTGAAGGTAAGAAGAGTAAAAAGCTGGATAAAAGCTGTTTAATTTACAACTTTTTGAACTGCTGTTGTCAGCACAGCAGCCATGTTGGCTCCTGAAGAAGATCACAAAACAGTTCCTGTTCCCTTCGATTTTGGTCTGATTGAAACATCTGCAAATAGTAGTCAGCAAATATTAGTCAGCACAAAAGATCTGATGGGGATAACCTGCCGCGATCAATGAAAATATAGTCAGGATATCATTACAGCCCCATTTCATAATAGAAAACCCTTCAGCAGACATCTTATTACCTTTTGCAAAACTATTTTGCCCTAATTCGGAGGCATTGCCCTAAACTTTTATCCAAATACCTTTAGCCACCCCTGGGTTTGTAAAGATATAACACATATTTCAGTTCCTGTTGCACATCTTTGAAGAGTAAAGAACACATTATGCCAAATTTCATGACTCAACTCCTTGTGGTTTTGGAGTCTATAGACAGGAAAACCTCATGGACAGATGCCCAGATGGACAAACAGTATCCTCCCACTTTATTTTGTGCAGGAGGATAAAAACAGCCCCATCAGTACCTGGTGGTTTGATCCCTGCTGCACTTCGCAGGGTGTTGTAGAGTGGCACCCAGTTTTGATGCTCCACCTCGCCACCGACTCCAACAACTTTCACCCACTCTGGATTGTTGTTGATGACGTCTCCGTAGGTCGTCGTCCATTCTTTCCCCAGGCCTCCAACAAACAGGTGCTCATCCTTCACTGCAAGCCACTCGGCCTTGAAACCTGCTCGAGCAAACCACAGGCACGTGCGCGAGAGACAGTTTTGGTCATTTATTTTCCCGTGAAAGAAGACAAACAGTGTTGACAGTGCCAGTGTGTGACTATGCAATGGACTACCATACATTGGTTTAGTTTTAACATATTTGATTTATTGCCTCAAAATGGATAACTATTTATATCAGCAGCGGTATACTGAGTTATGTTCTCGGTGTGATTTGAAGCTGCGTGAAGGACAAAATGGAGATGCAATGTCACAGACACACCCAGTGTATTACCGGGGTGAGACTTTAGGAGTTTTGAAAAAGACTCACCTTTGGAGACTGAGCCATCACCATCAGGTAGTATAACCCAAGGAACTGCCTGGTTGCCATTAATCCTGTACACCACACCTGTGCGGTCATCCACAGTGTACAGGTGACCATTGAACACCACCAGCTCAGACAGCTCCATACCTGCAGCGGAGTTAACACGTTATTTTGAGCACAAAAACAATACTTATATGTGACTACGACACATCAATGTGAGTTCTTAATTCAGTTCACATACCTCGTCCTTTCTCAGCCAGGTGGCTCTCCAGGGTGACCACTTCTGGATCCCATTCCACTTCCAGTCTGTCGCCGGATGCTGAAACGCTCAGGTGACCTTTTTTCATGTAGCTGAACCACGTCTGATCCTTCGAGCTCTGCGATGCTGTGTCCAGGTCTGCAATCACACCTATACGGTAGCGGGTGCCATGCAGTGTCTTCTCAGGCGGACTTAACGGATATGTGTAATTGTATGGTTTTTCCCTTCTGTGCTGGCGGGCGAGGTTTCGTGCAGTTTGTCTATTTGTGTCCCTGAAGATCTCATCCTCTCCCTGACTGAGCATCTGAAAGCTGTGAACCCTGTTGCGGTAGTAACCTTTGGTTGGACCGTCCCAGTCCTCTGCAGTCCGGTGCAAATATAACATGAGCACTAAAGCCAGCAGGGTCGCCATAGCGATCGCTCGCCATTTTGGGTGGAAACGTGAGTCAGAGGTAGCGGTTTGCGTCATGGATGCTAAGGCCAGAGGGAGGCCTCGCACGGTCATGCCAAAAGAGGTCATTGAAGTATCGTCTTCATCCTTACTGTCAGGCGTGGTCTGAGGGTGATTACAGCCTGGAAATAAGCACAAGGAGGATAATCAGCAGAGGGGCGTGATGAAGGATGCGTCTCATCTAAAAAGTAAAACAAAAAAGCTCAGATACAAACGCGAGAACACCAGATACAGACAAGAGAAAGAAAATACTACTGTAACCTGAAGCTGAAGAAGGCAGACGTTTCTACAGCTGTGGCTATAAGCCAGAGGAAACATGTTCATTTGATTTATGGGTAAAATTTACATTAATATCCATCATTAGAGCATTTCTGTGTATACAGACATGATATCTACAGAGCTCACATCAAACTGTTTCGTGCCCATTATGAGGTACTGTAAAACAAAAAAAAAAATGAAAAGCGACTTTTAGAGCTGATATTCAAGTTTGCCACTTTGTTTAATTTTAAACAAAAATCTAAGTACATTTTGAGGTAAAAAAAAAACAAACAGAAAATTGTAGTTATAGAAGACGAAAGAATGAACAAAGGACGGAGGACGACCAGCTGGAAAATCGGGCTCTTGTTCCCATTGTTCTGTATTCACAGCAGATCTTTGTTGTATTGTTCAGGCAGAATACTCCTACTTTCTCTGAATGGAGGGCTGCCAGCTACCAAAGCTTTTACATTTATTTTATTAGTTAATTTGTAAGGGACAGCACAGGTAAATATTGTTGGTACAGATGAGCTATGCAGTTTCCAGATGTGTTTTGTAAAAATCCTTCTTCCAGGAAATTTTTTTTTTTTTTGTTAAGGGTAAACCAAGTAACCTTAAGTGGAAAAAGGCAGTAGCACAATTTCACACAGCAAATTCCATCCTATAGTGAGTGGAAGCCCCTAAAGTTCTGGTATGCAGGAAAAACTGTGATATGACTGCCCATATGACATGAAGAGATCTTATGTCTTATGGTAAGCACCGGCCCTCTTTGGATTCAGAGAAAAGCTCATTAGGTTACAAGAAAAATGCAAGTCACTGAGTTACAAGCAAGGCTAGGATGTTCTGTTCCTGAAGTTACTCAGTGATACAGAATTTGCCTGGTGAATGTTTGTGTGATTGTGTGGTAGTATTATCTTCTGCTGGTTATACATTCAGTGAATAAATGTATTAAAGCCTTAAACCAAGAAAACAAGTTAAATACCTGTGACAATATGAAGATATCTACAAATTGAACTCTCATGGATGTGCTGAATAAACTTTGATGAGTTTTTCTTTTAAGACCAGCATTAGTAGTGGGCGTTTTAATAAACAATTGTCTACTGAGTTAAAAATGGACTCTTGGATCTACTGCGGGTCTCACAAATAGTTAACAGCTCTGCAGGGCAGGCAAGCCAAACAAAATACAGCAGGTGTGTTTGTTTTGTAAAAAACAAAGAGTGCCAAGGTGACCCTCAATACTTCCGCTCAAGGAGAAGCACACTACCGTAATAATGTGCCAATATCATAATTTCCACAAATATATTTGACGTACATTTTTGAAAGATTACCTATTTTTATTTGCTATACAACAGCACTTTTTCATACTGAAGAACTTCATCCTGAACAGTGAACATTACTGCAGCTGTAAATTCAACACCGATAGCAGAAAAAAAAAAGCAAAACACTGTCAAATTATGTCACAGCAGCATCAACAAAACAACAACAATAAACAGGAAACAAGCTGTACTTCTAAAGACTTGGCAATATCCTGTTTGCTGCTGCTGAAGTACTTTGCATAATCTCATAACACGTTTTCCACCTATTGAGCAGCTCTATAGACAAGTTCATATTTCCCGACTAACATGCTCTCCAAACCACACACACAATTACACACATGTCAAATTAGCAAGCACTTGGCTACGAAACAAAACCTTCATTGTCACTACTGCCTGTAATTCCCATCCCTCGAGACCCAGACACAGCCTCACTGTACGCTGTATGAAGAATTCAATTATTCACCCTTGCCTTGCCTCTTCACTCCTGCACATGGAGCAACTGTCATGTTTGTTCTCCTTTGCATGCTTCCCATAATAAACTCCCTGTCCCCTTTCAGCCAGCCCTCGTTCCCACACGAATATCTGATCTCACCGAGTCTCCTCCTTTTTCGCTCCTCTGCGACGATCTCAAGTTTCTCCCCCTTGCTGCAGAGCCAAGAAAGTTTTAATAATGAATTAAGGTAAAAGAAGTAGGCTTGGCCAGCAGTTAGATGACTAAGCAAACTGAACTTTTAAGTTCTGAAGCATTTTGAATCAGGATCAAACTTTGCTTCCAACAATAAAACAAATGAAAAAGGAACCAACAAAAGACAAACAAAAGTAGACACTAAGGTTGGCAAACTCAATTTCTACTCTGATCTTTTTTATTGTGTTCTCAAAAGAATTGTGTTTTAAGAAGTGCTATATCATCAAAACTATTTTCACCTTTTACTGCTTTTCTGCATTCCTGGTCAGTCATCAGCTATTACATCAATGTTAGCAAGAAGTGCACCGTGTTTTCACGATCAAGATAAACCTTTTCTGATAACATAAATGAATGAATGAATTTTTTTTTCCTCTAGTCATCAACTTACAGGTTATCTTATCTAACACTGAATAAACAAAGCTAGGCTTGGCTCCATTATCCCTATAAAAGATGGATGGAGACGCAGTGACCTCACCCAACGGTTTATGAAGTCTTGTTATGTAACATCTTTTGACTGACAAGTCGTTAGCCAGTGAGCGTACCCTGGATAATCCTCTTTTCTGACAGAATGAGCATAATTTACAAAATAGATTTCATGGGTTATGTCCTGAAAGGAAGGGGTTTGTTTTCGCACAGACTTCCATACAACCTGAAGACCTTTCACCAGCACTGGAGTCGCTCCCTGGTGGTCATTATTGGCTTTTCTGTGTCAAATCGGAAGCTACAGTATGTATTTGATACAAATCCAGTGGATGGTTTAACAGGGAAAACCGCCACGAACACTTGGTTTGTTTAGTGTTGGAAAGAGAACGAAGAAAGACGCAGATCAGCAGACAGTTGAGTAAACGCTTTACCACAGGATTGGCCAATAATGACGTTACAACAGCCTGAGGATGTTAAATCCATCTACAGACTAAGAATCTCCCAACTTTGGAGATGAATAAAGTATATCCAATCGTTTGTTTTATGGTCTTGTATGACAGTTTTGTACACCTCTGTCCACTTTTCTACTGTAAAGACTGTTTTAAGCGTTAGTTTAGTTGCTTATTATTTGGGGGATTTTAAGACGGATGCACCCATAGCTCAGCATCCAGTAAAGATGTGGGACACTGGCTAAACACGTGAAACGGGGTGACCAGGGATAAATACTGTGAAGCCCCAAATAAAATGGGGCATCCAGTCACCCTAGCTGCCGGTTGAACAAACCCTCCCGTCCCCTGTCGTTTGTTGCCTACCCGCGTCCACGAAAGCCGAGACAAGACGACCTGTAATAAAAAAAAAAAAAAAAAAAAAGCACCTGACGACAGTCTATAAACTTTGTCCGACTTTCTCCCACAAACACGACGGTAAACTGGAGCCTCAGACTGTGAAAAGTTAAAGAATTTAACGTATTTAAAGTGGCCGCATAAGAATCGGCTAAACACTTGACGAGAGTTGGAAACGCACCGGCTCCGTTAGCCATGCAGCTAACAACAGCTAGCATCTTAACGTTACTATCACAATTTATTCCCTAGATTTAAAATCAATCAATGAAATGCTTTAAGAGTTTATACGGTCGATGTCTTCGTAAAGCCTTAGAAGACTCACCTGGCGTAGAGGGTCTGTAAATCAGCCCGGTTGTCCATCGTCGACGGTACTATTTGGTTGGAAGTTTCTCGATGATTAGCTCCTCCTGTTCCGAGACTCAGGAGCAGCTAAACTGGGCGGCCACACACCTAGGCTCAGCAATCACCATGACTAATACTGACTTACTAATGACGCCCAGATTACAGAGGGAGAGATCATCACATTCACTGGAATCACATCTATCATCCTTTTAAAAGGCTGCAAAGCGCTGCTGGACAAACCCAGTCCGTACTGAGTAATTATATACGTCATTACTCCAGCTGCAACACAAACTCCTTATAGATGAACCCACATATAATTTTACTTTAAACAGAACATTTTTTTAAATTATTTATTTATATTTATGGCATGATTGCTGGAGAGTTTATAAGAGAGCAGGGGTGTTTACAGATTTTTAAAAAATTGTGTGGTGCAGGCATATTATACTGTTATAGATGGTATTATACACTATATTGCTGAAAATATTCGCTCAAATGTAATGTCGGCCCTCCCTTTGCAGCTATAACAGCTTCAACTCTTGTGGGAAGAATTTCCACAAGGTTTAGGAGTGTGTTTAAGGGAAATTTTGGCCATTCTTCCAGAAGCACAATTGTGAGGTCAGACAGTGATGTTGGATGAGAAGGCCCGGCTCACAGTCTCTGCTCTAATTCATCCCAAAGGTGTTCTGTCAGGCTGAGGTCAGGACTCTGTGCAGGCCAGTCAAGTTCATCCACACCAAACTTGCTCATCCATGTCTTTATGGACCTGCTTTGTGCTATGGTGTACAGTCATGTTAGAAAAGGAAGGGGCCATCTCTAAACTGTTTCAACAATCCTGCTTATAGCAATGCGCAAAAGTCTCGAGTAACCCTTCATTTATTTATATTTAGCTAAGAAAATGAAAAATAGGTGCAGCGATTTGCTGAAACATATAAGGAAATACAGTATAAGGCAAAAATGTTTGAAAGTCAACATTTAGTATGACCACCTTTATTCTTCAACACAGCCTGAACTCTTTCTTGTCATGTCTTTAAGCAGTCTTCAGGAATACTTCTCCAGGCTTACTGAAGGACATTCAAAGCTCCTTTTGTTCCAAGATGTTTCCACACCACTCCAATAATGTTTGGGCTCTGAGGAGGCCAATCCATCACAGATAGTGTTCTATTGTGTGTTTTTCTGTCCAGATATGTGTTTACTACATTAGTAGTGTGTTTGAGATCATTGTCATACAGAAAATTGAAGCTGTTCTCACAATCAGATGCTTTCCAGATGGTATTGCATGGTGGATCAAGATTTGATGGTACTTTTTGTGTTCATAGTTGCATCAGTTTTGACAAGATCCCCAACACTGCTGGTTGAAATGCAGCCTTGAACCATGACAGCGCCTCCACCGTGTCTTACAGTTAGCTGTAGACACTGACTGTTGCACCTCTAGCCTGATCTCCTCCATACACACTGGCAATGATTTGAGTCACTCCATAAGACCATTGTGTTAATTTTGGTATTTGTCATAGAGTCAACTAAAGACATTTGAACAAATTATCAGTTTTTGCAACAGGCTGCTAGTAACAAAGTGCCTAAAGATACAATTTAAAATTGTTTCTTTCCTAAGTTGTCTGTTGTGTTGTAATAATAATAATATTAATAATACATTTTATTAGTGTTGTAGACACAACACTGCTTCGTGCCTTGATTTAGGTGCTGGACTGAAAATGAGTGAAAAAGCAGCCAGTGTCCAAAAAATGTCCAAAGAAACTGATCATGTAACTGTTCTTTTGCAGGTGTAGTAATGGTTACAGAGTCTCTCGTGCACTTGTATTTTGAGTTCAAATCGTTTGGCAAAAAAGAACACAGAAGATGAACTTGACTGACAGCATTATCACTTCTCAAATATAAACATTTAATGTGATTGTTCTCTTTGTAATCTACAGTGATTAACAGAACACAGCGTAAACATTTTGTCAGATGTTAGAACAACGGCGCAAGCAGTGATGTGCATCAGTTTCAGTTTAGCTGTAACTGCCATTTAAAATAATATCTGGATACTCATATTCATATTTTATTAACATTAAACAAAAAGTGCAAAGACACATTTTCCTTGTCAGCAACAACATATTAAAGTTCCCTGTGTCAGATATAAGCATTGTGGAAGTTATAATAAAAAACTACATTCAGTTTGTATATGTCAATATTCTTGACATGATCTCTTATTCTTGCTTATAGACTTTGTGAATTTTTACGGGGGTGCGCATAAACCAGACAGACACACACACCCATATACAAAACATTGGAAACATACCAAAACTAAGAATCAACTCTGCAAGGTATCGTATGCAACAGGACCGTGTTTCCTGACATAAACATTGTGCACAATGGTTAAGTAATCTGTTTACAACTGAATCTGAAATTATAATGTACTACCATCGCCATTTTTAAGTGACTAAGCTTTAGGCACACATTTTCATTACATGGTGGTTAAAACATAGAAAGCTTAGGCCTTAAAAAAAAAGAAGTAATTACAAGTAATGAAACTAGACATCAGAACAATCCACAGCACCTCATTGACAATGAATCAAAACGGACAGAAATTGTACATTTATCAGTGTACAAATCTGAAACAATGCATATTTTAATCAGTTTTGCTGCTTGATGGCTCTGTTCAGAGGTGTTTGTTGATACCGAGGTATGTTGATATTAGATGATGGATCAAACAACCTCAGCTCTTCCCCATCATCTTCAAGAGAAGCTACAGAGAAAGCAGGAATTTACGTTAATAATGGCAAAACCTGCAGTCCATAAACGTGCAAAATTTAGATTAAAACCAAAAAAAAATTACTGAATATTTGATAAAAACATAATCTATTGGCACTTTTGTCATTATTTTTTTATAAGAGTGTAACAAAGGCTTGTAAGCTTTTAGCCTTTTTTTTTTACTTTGAAGAAAAAAGGAGTGTTGAAAGGTAAAATTAAATTGTTTTGCCTCCAGAATAGCTCTAGGCTGTGCATTAATATTGTATATTAACATCATAAAGCTTTGAAAGACAGAAAGAGTGGACATTAAGGGGGGGGGGGGGGGGGGGCATTGACATTGAAAATATTTTTCAAACATTTTTTGTGTGCGCTTATACCTTTGTTAGGTGATACTCTCCATCAACGAGCTGCTCAATAATACTGAAGTGATCTGTATTCCCGACATCCTCCATGGTCACATTCAGTCCTGACGCCTCCAGAGTCTTAAAGGCCACATGAGAGAGGTAGTAAGAAAGTGAGCAGAGGAAACAGTGTATGAACACAATATTTATATCCTTATATTTAGACCAATATTGATGTTCAACCAACAAATGGCTCAGCGAGGCAAAAATGTAACCTGAAAAAGCACAACTCCAACTTTCTACAACTTTTCTATGTATTATCGATATAAACTGAACACATTAATTCTGACTGAAAGTTGGACAAAACAAGCAATGGGACATCAAACTTGTGACAAGGTATAAAAATGTTAACATGTGGAGACATTTTATAGACTAAATCATTTATCTTGAATGCTTCTTATACACTGATCTGTAACAGCGTCCGTTCTCAGACATGAGCACTGACTTTGTAATATTCTTCGGACTGCTTGCGAAATTCTGGCGAGTCATTCTCAGCAACAGCCACAACAATCTGACAGCTGGAGGAGGAGAGCTTGAGCTGAGGGACCAGCTTACTGGGACTGTTCCTCACTGCCACCTCCCTGCCAACAGCAGACACCCAGGAGACAAAGGAATGAGGCACTGACTGGCACCGCAGGCCAACAGAGGACAGTTAGAGATGTACAATATGACATTTACGTGCACAGTTTCTCTTCTGCAATGAGCATTGCAACATTCATAGACTCAATGCTCCTTACATCAGTCTTTTGGCACTTAAAGGCAGACACATGCAAATGAATTACTGCAGGAGTCCTTAACCTCATTTGGACCATGACCCAAGACAAAGGATAATTTAAAAAACATTTTTTTTATAAAGATTTACACATTGGGGAAGAAGACAAATGTGCACATCAAGCAACTCCAGCTACCAAGCTTGAAAAACTAGGCTATTAAGGAGGGAAATTGCATAATGTGTTTACAAGTTGTGAAAGTCTGATTAGTGTATAACTTAACTTCTGTTGGTAAATAATGGGATTACACCACTAATCTTCCAAGAGCACTCTGGCAGGTGAACACTGTGGAACTCATGATCAACAGTTTAAAATAACTGAAGATATACTGACTCATTTTTATTACCAAATTTGTAATTATTTACAATGTACCTCCAATGCAGCTCGACTGCAGGCAGTTCAGTTGGAGATTTTGGTATGTTTGTAGCAATTTATTTAACCTCAGGAAGAGAAACAGGCTACATCTGGTGACTTCATTTCTAACTCTACACCACACTTCTGTTTTTAACCGCTGCCAAAGAAGTTAAGTGATTGGTTTGTTTGTTATAAAGAAAAGTTCCCAGGAAAATATTGATACATTTGCATAAAAAATTTTAGCAGAAGTCTAACTTCAAAGTGATTAAGTTTCAAAGCTGATACAGATCCGGCTCTGGATCAAGGAATGTTCTCTAGAAAACATCACAAACGAATCTGCTAGTTTTTCTTGATCATCCCAGCCAAAACTGAGCGACATGTCATAATCAGGAGGGAATGATGTACTGTTTTTCCTGCAAACGATCAGCATTGTAGTGCCAGACCAATGCAATGGCTGGCTAACATTATCATATCAACATTGGCATATGCGTTGACTAATATGGGCGGAGGTAAAACCTTTGCAGACACAGATGTCTGCAGCACATGTAGCAGAGTAGCACAGCTAAGCGGAGGATGGTGCAGATTCAAGCTGTCTCTTCAAGGTAATTTACTAGACAGTTTTTGAAATACATCACAAGTTAAACAATAAAACCATAATTGTCTCTTTTTGACAAGAGTCCAACTCAGTTTATGTATATATGTAAATATGAAGATATTAGGCAATATAGCCAAATGTTCAAGGGATTTGAGAACTTAACCCCTCATAATTGTTTGAGTCAGATACTTTATGTGCAAAACTGGTGGATTTCACTATCAGAAGGTATATTAACTTACATCTTCATTAGTTTTTTTTTTGTTTAATAACCAAATGCAATGGAACTGCAAAATTACAGGGAGGAAAATATTAAACTATTTCACTCTTAGAATAAGATCTGGATCCTTCCCACATCAAAGGGGAATGTTGTTGGGAATACGTAAGACATCTTCTGCCCTGCCAACAACACAGCAGCAGGGACACCATCCTTAAAAATACTACTGCTACTGTACCAAGAAACGTTCAGTTGAGAGTATACTACGATGCTGCATTACTGCATCGATCTCATTTATTTATTCACTTTTTTAAGCCCATCTGATCGGTAGCCCATCTGATCGGTTCAGTATAATTACTGTTGCCAGGTTCTGTGTCCACATTGGTGTTTCTAATTTCAGATTACTGTAAAAAGTGAGTCGCAAACACATGCGGATGGTGTATGTAGTTGTACTAAAAGAGCTATTACAGGGTCTGTAGTGTAGTGAGGTACCTACTCTGTCATCTTCAAAGGCTCATTGACATAGGTGGACAAGATGGGCAGGAGGTCATATATGCCACTTACAAGAAAAGCACCTAAAACACAATTAGAAAGCCAGTCAACAAGGTTATAATGAGGCAAAGCACTAAAGCACTTTTGTCTGGTTATAATACTGATTGCATGTCCCATTTCAACTGACAGCCCTCACCTTTAATCTGGGGAGTGATGCCGTACTGTGACCAGTCAGTTGAGAGGACCATAGCAGCCAGGTGCGCGCCGGCAGAGTGGCCGCACAGGTAGAGACCACTGAGTGAGACACCAGAATGACACATGGTGCATTTATAAGAGAGACAGTGACATTTTACTCAGTTGGAACAGAATTTCATTAGACTGTGGGGCTTTAAGATGAACTCTCATCACACAGGGTTCCAATAAGATAAGAAAAAAATAAAATAAGCAATGCTACCTGATGTGAGAATACTGCTGAATGACAGACACAATACTCCTGCGAACTTGTGATACCATCAGGTCCATGTTACCTGAAAAGAAAAGCCACAGGCAGGGGGATGACATTTTCAGTTCTGAAATCATCCTTCTTTCACCTGAGAGAATAGAAACAATGCTGTCAAAAATGGAAAGACTACCTTTGGGGGCAATGTCGTAACCGACTGCAACCACCACTACACCTTTATCAACGAGCGGAACAGCCATGAACCCAGACTCCTCTTTGCTGTGTGAGCACAAAAAAAAAAAAAGAAAAAAAATGGCTGAGAAATCTAACTATGGATAAAAATGTTGAGATTCCATCAAGAGCACAGACCTGAGAAACTGCCAGTAGCCTCCATGTATGTAAACAACAAGATGGACATCTGAAAGAGAGGGGACAAGACCTGATAATGTTAACACAATATCACCTTCAGTGAACCTACAGGACAACACTGTGTGGGGTAATTATGTATGTCCGTACCCAAAGAGTTAGTATGGGGTATGTAGACGTCTAGTTTCTCTCCATCTCCCTCCCCGTACGGCACATTGAGTAAAGTTTGAGCCAGACTGCGGGCTCGCTCCGTACCTGAACAGCAGACAGCATTAGGTATGACGTCATGATTACATATACAGAGAAACCAAATGTATATTTGTCTACTGTTGACAAATGTATTGCAAATCATTCTGTGCAATACTGCATACTGCACAGTTTGCCACTGGAATTGGGATTGAAAGTCAAAACACTGAACCAACACCAGTGCTTTTTAAAATATGATGTATAGATAGATCTAAAATATCTCCAATACTTGTCTCTATAAAATATGTACAATGACAGACTTATCAGCATTGAAGAAAAAAAAATATGTGAAAACTTTCCAAAACTGATACAAACAGAACTGTGCTCATAACATTAATGCCCCACATATATAGTTTCATGCTAAATCTGCACAGGTATAAAATCTAGCAATCTGGCAGATTAAAAACAACCGAGATTAAAAGCAATTCATTAAGAACCGCCACGAACAGCCTATGTGTCTTTATAAATGCTGGGTGTACAATAAATGTCAGAATGGGAGTCAAAGCCTCAAACTGTGGCACAAATAATCGACCCGGACACACATTTTCCCGAGTATCCGACATTTGGCACGACACTTGTGCTCCTGCTGCGCCGTCTGCTCGCCACAGCCGGGTTTCGGTATAATGTGTATCCAGCTTCAAAACAAACCCACCTTCCTTTAAAGCCTTCACGTGGGCTTTGATCACGTCGTCGGCCGACATCCTGTGGGACCACCTGCTGGGGGAATACTGCCTCTCGATCTCCTGCAAGACGGAGAAACTCCTGAGAGCCACGCGACCATAAAACAAGAGACACCAACCACCATCAGCCGGCGATCAGCGATGTAAACACGGCGAACAGCGCCCTCCACAGCCGCTATTACACCGTGGCTTTGGTGCTTCTTATTCTTATCAGAATGGGAACAATGTGACACGGTTGTGGTGAAAACTGGAAAAAACATACTTGAAAGGTGAAACAACGGAGTCAAATAGACACACTGTTGAGATATCCACTTCAATAAGACTGTACTTTTTTTTCTTTAAAAAAATTCTACATGTATAATTTATTCTGATTTATTTTGCTTTATTGAGTTTATTAAGCTTGTGCTTCATAGAGGCCCTTAACTGTTTGATATTCAGCTTTCCACACAGCCTTCTACTGTACTTTATTTAGATTTTTACCTGTTTTTATTACACTATTTAACTGAGCCTATCCCAGCTGTCATAGGGCGAGAGGCAGGGTACACACTGTACAAGTCACCAGCCTGTCGCAGGGCTAACACCTAAAAACAGACAGCCATTCACACCTATGGGCAAGTTAGAGTGACCAGTTAACCTGTGGGAGGAAACCGGAGTGAGCTTTTTTTTTATTTTGTTTTTTTTATTATTATTATTCATTCAGGCTATGTTTTTGTGGGCTGTGTTTAATTTTTGACAGCTGTAGCACAGTAATTTACCAACTTTAGAGAAAAATTAGGCTTATCTTATCATCCAAAGTACAAATATCCAGTTGTGTGCCTTTTTGGGGCGGATTTGCTTACTACATGGAAGCTAAAAAATAATATAATTTTTTTTTTTTTATTATGTATGTTTTATATATATAAATCTGTTGTTGAAAAATGTGTTTTCAGTGAGTCAGGTCACTTGCAGACGGTCTCTAATTCAATCCTGTGCGGGGGTCTTGTTTTCAGACTGAATTAATCCTGCGTTCACATCTAATAGCACAGAAAGAACAACAAAATAGAAAAAAACAAAGTTCTTACCTCTTTCTTCATGTCAGCCCAGGGCATCATTTTATCTGCTGAGGTGATTAAATTCGCCGCTGACCGATGATTCGTGCGCTCAGCTTTGGCGCTGACAGACTGAACCTCAGACTGATGGACTGACCCTCATTTTTGAAAAGTAAACAGATCGGCCATGTGTACTGTGGGCGTGGTTGGTTATAGTTCAGAAATTTTTAACCCTCACACGTCAGTCTGGTGGTGATAGACGCTTAAAACGGGATCGTTAAAGAAATAAAGATAAGGGGAAAAAAAGGAAGAAAGGGCTGCTGAAAGCCTGTTCTCTCTTTATATAAATATATATATCTGTTTCCGGGGTTTACCAAACCATGTGACCTACAGTACAGCTGTACAGGAAGTTGGCGATAATCGGTTTCATAAACAGTGCGATTAACACTGGTTTAATACACTACAAAGAGCCATAAGACAGAAAATAGGATTAACTATAAGATATCCAAAAAAGCTGGCAAAGTACTGTTATGGGAGCCAAAACAAAACAAACAAAAAAGTAAAATTATGAATAAAATATCAAATTTTTATTACAATATAACAAGAAGGTGAATAAGTAAAATGTATGAATCTATGTGGTATTAGATGGTAAATATTTCCTGTATCTGTCCTTGCAGTTGTTGAACTGAAACAGAATAAGTGCTCCTCAGGCTGTAAGTGTTGCAGAGAGTAGCTGAGATAGATTGAGCGATTCTGCATACCCACAGTCATTTGGATGACCCATGGGGCAGCTGATGGAGGAATCCAAACAGTGTATTGTATGAAAATGGGATATATATTAAATTAAACCTAAACAGATAATAAAAAAGTCAAAGAAAAAAAGTAAAACTTGTTGTTGTGAGGTAATTTCCTGAAGAAAACAGATCTTTGGCATATTTAGATTTTAACTTTAAGCCTTGAACATAAAGTTGAATTTGATTATAATAGCATGTAAATATTGTGGGCCTTCAGCCTTGTGAATACTTTGGCCAAAGTAAATCACAGGCCCACTGTTTTGTTTTCTGAACACCAAACATAATAATTACTAAGATCCATATCAAACATGGCCATTGTTGTGGTATTTAAGCATTCAATGAACTGTTTCCATGAATGAGACACTTTGTTGTTTCAGTATCAGAAAACACATTCCATCCATCCATCCATTCTCTTCCGCTTATCCGGTTCTGGTGGGCTGGATCCTATCCCAGCTGTCATAGAGTGAGGCAGGGTACAATTATTCTCAAAATGAAATATAACCTTACAGGTGAATGGAAGAAAAAAAATCTTCATAGTTGATTTCTGTTGCTTTGGCACAGATGGATATTTGAAGATCTTTGTTCTCAGTTTGAATCTTGTTGGTGGGTCAAAAATTAAAAAGGTTTTTATTTTTCAGCAGGGTATGAGTCATTTGTTGCAGTATATGTTATAATTTATTTTATGAACACAGTTTATTGAACAAGAAAATCCCATTTAGCCTGTAAAAGGTGTGGGAATTTGAGATGACTCAGGGAAGTACAATGATATTTGTGGGTAATAAAATTATTGTGCGTAGTATAATGTACTGAGTAGGACACTGAAAATTTTTTTTTGAACTCACTGTCGAGTAAGACAATTTGTGTCTAATAAGTCCATTGCACACAAAATTATACTTTGGTACAGTTCTGACGTGTTTGTGCCAGATTTGAATTTTTTTATTTTATGCTGCACTAAGTTTCAGAAGTAACCTTGTATACCAATACATCTGTCCGACATCCATGTGGTAGACTGATAATAAATGGACGCTTTCCAATCACTTAATTGGTTGTACCTTGCTAGTACTGGGTTGGAACAAGGGGACCAAGAAACATAAATGGTAAAATAGACTCATGAGCAGAGTGGGCAAACAGGAGATTTGGAAGATCCATCAGTCTTTATTTGTATCAGAGTAGTTAGTTCGGGACAATGTAGTTGAGTAAGATTTTCATTGTTTGGAGGCTGGTTTCACCGCGGAACTACATAGTGTTATGTTGTAATTGCCAAATACAATTAAAAAAAAAAGTTACCTGTGAAAGGTAAGCCAGTGTGATCCAGTGTCGACAGTAAAACGGTTTGAACAATGTCACGAAGCACCAGAGTATGACGGCAACGTTGACCATTGTCATTTAAAGCTGTGTCCAAATACAGGGGCTGCATCCTTTTTTTTTTTTTTAATAAATAAAACTATCTAGTTATGAAGCTTAACTTTAATCTCAGCCAAACTGATTTGTTCAGAAACAAATTAAACACTGAAATAAACCAAACATCAGCCGTTAGAGATAATCTGCGTGAATTATATTAGTTTAACTTCCACTCAGCGACGAAAGCCAGCGAGGGTTTGACAAAGATGTGCTGGGAGTCATTCGAAATGCATTCTGGGATACTTGTCCACGCAAGTCACCACCGATACATCCTCGATAGAAAGGGCGGAACAAGAAAACATCTGGGTATTTCGAGCGAAATTGCCTTTATGTGTACGCATACACAAGTACGCATACTGAGAAACGACCTATGTGTAACTGTATACTCCTGCACGATGCTGACGTACGGTTCAGTGCTCGATGCGACGTCTACGTGCCCACCACCAACTTGTCTCTCCGTGGTCATGGTGGCGATTGGAGCAATCAGTATCACGTGACTCTGCGCCCATTGGTTGAGCTGCAGATAAAGCCGGCAGCGAAAGCGCGCTAAATTCAATTTCTTGTTTCCTAACTAATTCGTCAACTTGAAAGTAGAAACAGCAGTAATTAGCTATTTTCTTTTCTTTTCTTGTTTTAATACTAAGTTATTGTGCATTTTAAATCAACATGGACTTCGTGGATTTTCCAAGAGTTCTACCAAATTCACCGAGGAAAGCCCGGGGACAAATTCAGGTATCTGCGACAAAAACGAACCAAAAAACACCCCAAATAACTCTTAAACAGGGCATACCTGTGGTGAGTCTGAGCTGTGCATCCAAAGGGAAGCTGTCAGTGTTTTAACGTCGCCTCTTTGTTGCTGTTTGCAGGTCATCTTTGGACCGATGTTTTCAGGTAAAAGGTGAGTTATTCACTTAAAAAATACATAAGAGGCATTTTTTTTTAGATGCGAGTTAGCCAGTTTTATTCGTGTCCAACGTGTAAAATACTGTTAAAACAAAACTAAAGTCAATAATTTTTCCGCCCACTCGGAAACATCGCGCCAAATTTTACATTGTTTATCCAGCGTCATTCATAAAAACACATGTTGTGCAGCGTAAAGTTGGTACACAGTAATATCAAATATCATACATTCTAACGTCTAAATGCATTGATTTTGCACTGTTTTTTACACTAAACATGTTATATAATATTCGTTACCGGACGCTTATGTGTGTGATGGCCTGCCAGCTTTGTGTGTTCATGTGCGAAATAAGCCCGCAGCTTTAACCGATGTCTTCTAAACTTTATTTATTTGCAGCACTGAACTGATGAGACGAGTGCGCCGTTTCCAGGTAGCCCAGTACAACTGCCTGGTGATCAAATATGCCAAAGACACACGGTATTCCGACACAGGCATGGCCACTCATGACAAGTAAGCACCCTTTTCCCTCTGTTTACTTTTTTGTTTAGCTCAGCTGTTCAACTTCACAAAAATACCCTAGGGTTTTTAAAATGGAAGGAGAAGGAGACATTAATACTATGCTGTTTTGCATAGTAGTTCAGTTTTAATTTGTGCACAGCTGCATGCAATTTTCCGACAAATACAGGCTGGGCTGAAGTGCCCTCTCTGGACACATTAGTAGTAACAATAAGTTTGTTATATAGCTGAGATAACTGAAAGGATAAGCCTGCTGGTTTTTCTCACACGATGATGGACATAAACAAATGCAGCACTTAAGTAATGGTTTAAAATGTAAATTTTGATATGAAGAAATTAGAAGCTGCATTTGCGGCTTCCTTTTACATTAATCAGTTATGACACCTGAGCACCAGCTGACCTCTAGTGGTGAGACTCCTCAGATGTACATTTTGTTTTTCTTTCATGAAGCGTTACTAGATTTAAGTGAAATATTTTATAAATGGATTGTTTACATCTTTCAGCAGGTGTGCACATTGTGTTAAGTTTTATTTATTTATTTTTTGTCTTGTACATCTCTTAGAAACACAATGGAAGCTGTACCAGCAAACAGTTTGAGGGATGTGAGGTCTCTGGCGCTGCAAGCTTGTGTGATTGGAATTGATGAAGGACAGTTTGTAAGTGTGTGTTTGTGTATTTGCATGTGTAGACAATTTTATTTTTTTTTCCAAATTGGTTATATCTGCATCTTGTTTTGTTACTTTTTGTCAGTCATCTGTGAAGAATTTAAATTGCACTAGCCTGAATGAACATTCAAACAATTTACTTCCATAGAGACCTGCTTTCTGGACTAGAGGTGGTTAAGACATTTGAAGGAAGTCTTCATTAAATTTGTGCTTCTTTCATGTTGCAGTTCCCAGACACTGTGGAGTTTTGTGAGGAGATGGCTAATTTGGGGAAGACAATCATTGTAGCTGCCCTGGATGGAACCTTCCAGAGAAAGGTGTGTAGTGTCCACATGTCAGTGTGATACAGGCAGGCCTACACTGTGGCTGCTGCAGGGCCACATCGAGCACCACTGTGAGAAAAGACTTAACAAAATGTCCCAGACAAGGAACTGGGAACAATCTGCAGGAGCTGCACTAATGCAGACTGTTCAATGCGCTCATTATTCCATGCTAAATTGTCTATTCTTGTCTTCTAATGCAGTTATACCTCCATTCATTCAGTGATACTGACTGTGCTTTTCTGCTGTTCTGCACATTCTTGCAGCCATTTGGAAACATCCTGAACCTCATCCCTCTGGCAGAAAGTGTAGTGAAACTCCACGCAGTCTGCATGCAGTGTTTCAAAGAAGCTGCCTACACCAAGAGGATAGGAGCAGAGAAGGAGGTGAGGCAAAACTAAGGAAGGCTGTAGAAAAATGAGAACTCTTTTCAAATGGTGGTGGTGAGACGGAGAGATACAATGACTACTATACTATTAGTGTCTGTATGCAATAAATATAAAAACACCAAAGAGATCAGTCACATTTAATTATAGCCTTGAACTGGACTCCAGCTGCCCTTGATTTAATCCTCTTTTAATAAGCAGAAGGGTTATATACCACCCAACATCCAGTGGTATGTTCGTGATTTTATGTTGTCCATGAGAGAATCTTAATCCATCTATTGTCATGTCCCCAGCCCTGTAGAGTGTATTTAGGCGATCGTAGAGACTATGTAAAATCTTGTGTATTTGTCAGTATTTGAGTCTTGTTTGCCTGCATCACAGGTGGAAGTGATTGGTGGAGCTGACAAATATCAAGCGGTGTGTAGAAGGTGTTATGGAGGTCTGATGGCTGAAAAAGAGAACAGTTCTCCCTTCAGGAATGAGACTCCACAACATGCCCTAACAGGAAAACTCACTGACAACAGCATTTCCAGGAAGCTCTTCAGCTCTCTGCACCTCTAAGACGTGCTGCACAATGAGAATTTCAATCAAGAATGTGGAAGTGTTTGGGAAAGGAAGCAAAGCGGAGAGTAAATGTTTTTTTTTTTTTTTTTTTTTTTTTTTTTTTTTTTTTTTTTGTTTTTTTTTTTAAAATTGTAAATTTTTTTATTTTTAATGTTTGCTAAAGAATTTGATTTAATTAAACCAGATTTCATATTTTTCTCTATTTGATATATATTTACTTGAAGCACTTAACTTTGAGTCTAAGTAAACCACTTGCTGCCATGGATTCAGTGTTGCGTTGATATCTGTAATGTTTGTTCAGGTTGCTTTTGACATCTTTAACTGTAGCATTAGGAAATGTAAGACATAATATTTTGACATTCACGAGGGAACACTTGATGGAAACACTGACTCAAGTTTTACTATGAATTGCAAGTAAAACTGACTGAAAGTCTATTGCAGTTTCTGAGAAATTCTTCCTTGCTTTCAAAATGTTTGCGTGCACACTTTGATATGTAATTAAATACACTCCAGCATCCAAGGACTAAAATAACCGGTTTAAATCCTGGCAAGCTCCAAGGCTACGCCGCGAGCCGTCAGGTTGGAATGGCAAAGTAGACTATATCCTCTGCACACTACATTAAACTTGTACTACTGCAATGCATGAATGAAGCGGCATGCACAACGTACCTGAACATAATATGAATGATTTTATTCCATAAACATAGTTGTGCTTCTGTCACTTTGACATGAAATTAACAAAAGATGAAAGCAGAAGAACAAACTGAACTTGATACTCAAAAACAAAACTTGAAATGATAGAAAAAAACAAATGAGCCAAGCACAATTTGACCAGTGTTTAAAAAAAAAAACAAAAAAACAAACCGGATGCACACATTACAGATCATTCCAGTCATATCTAAAATCAACTGATGTGCATTAACCCTGCTATATATTAACATTTGATCAAAAGCATAAATGCAGGGTACTCAATATGCAGCGAATAATCACACTTTAGCCTTTTGCCACCATGAGGCAGATATGGCTTACTTTTGAAGCTATAAACAGTTGGAAAAAAAAATCTAGTTGAGTCACGCTTCTTTAACTACAGCCTGCAGAATTAAATTTAAGGACTTAATTTCCACAGCACAGAAATGAGCAAAAATCATTTAAGCATAGCAGTGAGGGCAGCTGTGATGCACAGCTGTTTAACCTTAAAATAACTTCCAGACTTAATCATGGCACAGTTTACTCTCACTCACTTCCTTTCATGTTTCCTTCAAAGTTTCTCCCTTTGTGGCACAAATGATAATTATTTTCATACCGTTGGCTTCAGTAATTTATGCACATTTTCATGTAAAGGAACAAACATTGTCTATTCACTGTTATAAAAGCAATAGCATTAACACTCTGTTTAGCGAGTATGACCCCCCATCCAACTGATAAGTCAGAGATCTAAACTGAGTTTGCACACCCAAGCCAAAACTGATGTGAGGCCAACTTTTAAGTGGCATCTAATCGACAACAGCCGAGGTGCTAAACTGGCAAATATTTAACTGTTGGCACAAAGGAACAAAGCAAACCCCCAGTTTTCTCTAAGTGCACGTGGTTGATTCTCATGTTGCAGACTAAGCTGTTATCCTATAACTATACCAACACACTGGGCATATTTCCCTTCCCACAGATTACATGAACAAGCCTCTAAGCAGCAGATAAACATCAGTGTTGAGAAAACAAAATGTCACTGAGACCTTGGAGGAACTCTGAGACCGATCTGTTCACAGGCTAACAGGAAAGCATTGTAGATGGCAGTTAATCAATTGCTTGTCTGTATGAGGACATGACAAATCAGTTCAGTAAATACATAGTTATCTAGAGTCCCCTCCCTCTTTTCTATCTTAAAGTTAGCTACATGTTCAAAGGGCAAAGATGGTATCAAAGTCCAATGAATGCTGCTATGGAAACATTTTACCCACTTTTTTTTTAAACCAAACAAATCTATTATATGTGCCTCAATCAGACTTGAATGCAGGGTCTTTATGGTTAGTAAAGCTGGAAAAGAATAACATCATGAACAGGTGATTTTATGGTTGTATGTATGGCTAATTCACAAAATACAACTCAAGTCCCAGAATTTGGCTTTTTTCCCCCCACACTAATGGTCAACTCCCACTCCCTAATTAAATCAATACCCCATAAACTAGTGGTATCTCCACAAGATTATTACATTGAAAAAAAAGCCACATAACCAAATAAGAAAATACAACCAGGCACAGGCACATACAACCATGAAAATGGCAGTTTTGTTTAGTGAATTGTTTGTACAAATGCATATCCTCAGGTTCCAACAGAGTCAAGAGAAAACACATTAAATGCTGGCCTCTTCCACTTGCACTGTGGCTGTCATAAGCATTCTTCATAACATTCACATTTTGTGACCCTCTGGATACATTCTACCTCTCTACCTGCAGGATTCGTTTATTTGAGGTAAATGTTGCATCTTTGCACAGGGGTCTAAGGTCAGATTACCCAATCATCAGCACTAATCTCAACAGTCAGCCTGATGTCTAAGACCTGATCACAGACCCACTGACGTAAACAGCAGTGTTCGTCTTCTCTAACGTGGAGTTGCACTGCGCAGCTTCTCAAATCTGACAGCACTTAATCAGCATAAAACCACATCAATATGATATAGCTCTGCAGCTGTGCAGTGCAACTGCAGTCAGTCCACCGACAGACGAACATCGCCTCGTCCGCGGGACCTCCCTTTGTCTCAGAAGCTGGGCGGCTCGTAGCCGGCGTCTCCCTTCGGTGGGAGGGTTTGGGTGAAGGGAGGCTGCTGTTGCATGTCGGGCACGTTGCTGGGATAGGGTGTGTAAGTGGTGGGGTTGTAGGTAGTGGGGTTGTAGGAGGTGGGGGCATAGGTCGGAGGATAAGGGGTGTTAATATCCGGTGCCGTCTCCGTGTAGGTAGGCATGGCAAGATTATTTACACCATGGCGATAACGACCCAGTGCGAAGTAGGTTAGGATTCCCTGCATGATGAGATAAAAATGTCGACGTCATTCAAGCTTCTGTGAAAAATGTCAGTAATTAAATCACACAAGAGGATTTCTTTCAGCAATAACTGAAACAAATGTTACACAAGATGAAAATTGTATGGGAGACATTCATTATGCACTGATGAGCCAAAACACTGACCACTCCTGCCTAAAGCATCAAACCTTTGTGTTCTACCAGAAACAGCTGCTGACCTGCTGAGGCATGGGCTGGAAAAACTTTTGAAGGGACCCTGTGGTATCTGGCGCCAAGATGTTAGCAGATCTTTAGAGAGGACCTATTAGGCTTTTCCTTATCCTCTGTCATATATTTACACTGTTACAATGGTGGGTGCTTATATTAAAAGTAAGCAAGTAAGAAACAAGTAATGCCTAAAAGCTCGGTTTCAGAAAGTTTTTTTTTCTACCTCTGAATCTGTGGGGATATCCTTGATACAGTCAACTCTTGTTGAGCACACAGATGCAGCACCCACCAGTCATCTGAACCTTTTGTTTATGAAAGGCAGCCAATCAGAAGAAAGTGACTTAAAGACGGCTTGTTTCAGCCGGAGGACGACCTGAGGGCTGTACTAAAGGGCAGCGCCACTATTTATAGATTGCTACCTTAAAGTCTTGATTTGACCACCTGTGTGTTTAGTACACACTGAAACTCTTTCGGTGTGTCAAAATGGCGACACTTCACCGAGAGTCAGAGTAAGTCTGCACAAACCAACCAAACCAAGCCTCTCAGCGTGCCTTTGAGGTCTTTCACTGAAAACCAATTTTTATTTTGAGGGTTGTAGCTTGAAACCCCCAGCTCCCATCAGCACTGAAAAATGGGAAAATGGGTCAATTTGACATGTAAAGGTGAAAAACACAGGAGAAAAAAAAAAAAGGGTGGATCAGAGGTGAATGAAGGGGAGATCAGCTGAATTTAAAGCAGATATAGTTTTTATGGACAGACTTACTGAGCTTTATGATTACAGGAAGGATGTGTGATCACAGTGTATTGGCTCATTTCAAACTAAACAGAACAGCTGGAAAAACATCCTGAATCTATCCCACCAGTACCTCTAAGTCTTTTTTTAAATTAGTGCACCCTCTCCCTCTCATTTTAATCTGTGCAAGAGCCAAAACATCACAGCAGAAAATTTTATCATAAGATGAAGTTACTACACACAATTGTGCACGATGCCCCAACCACAAAGTCTTAAAGAAAACCTATAAGACTGGTGCCAAGTCTTTGCTAGTATATAAATACATTTTTTTTAAATGATAAACTAGTCTCACTCATAATACAATACATACAATACAAATGTCTAGAATATACTTTCAAAACTAAAACTGACTAGACAATAAATGTGAGCATTTTCAAAGAAAAACTAAATAAAATTGCAGTCCCACTCACCCAGGTGGCAATGGAGAAGAACGAGAAGGCGATGGTGGCGCGCGCAGCGTCCTTAGGGATTGCGTTGTCATCATTAGTTTGACTCCACTGACTGGCCAACAGGCAGAAACACACAAACCACAGGAAGGTCCACACCCCTAAAAAAGACCAAAAGAAAATAAAAACATCCAGAGACGCACATGCACAAACCTTCACCTTTTCCTTTACTGGACGGAAAAATAAGTGCTCAGCTGACAAAGATATGAAAAATGAATTCCTGTCAACAGAAGAAAAAACAACAGAGTTCTCCTGTCTCCATCTGCTCACATGAAAACACGCCGTTTTTTCCAGACTAACACTCCTTTGTTTCCTTGAAGAATGGCTGACTGTGAGATGCTTTGTGTAAAGCTGATAAGTGTTTATTTTCATCTGAATATGTGAGGTCATCCTCCTCCTCCTCCACCCTTCAGCTCATTCGATGGCTAATGTCGCAACGATGAATAACACGTTATGCCAGGAAAACAGTCAGCAGTCTGTTCCAGATTACACACACACACACACACACACACACACAACCCCACACAGAGGCTTTCTGCGTGAAAAGGTTCACACTCAAATTAAAGAGAAAAGGGAACTGAAATAAAGGAATGAGGAGGAGGATCATCTCTGAGGATGAGTGCAATTACCGGTAACTAATAAACAACATGATGTACCATTAGGAACAGCCTGAATGCATCTTGGCATTGATTCTAGTCTCTGGAGCTTGAACACCATTTTTCTAAAACTTTGTTGTCTTGTGATGATGGTGTGAGGACACACTGGTCCACAATCTCCAAAAGGTGCTCAATTATTTTATGTTCTGGTGACTGCAAAGGGTGTAGCCATTTAGTGACACCTCATGCCATGTGGATGGCACTATCATCTTGAAAGAGTGCACTCCTATCAGGATGTAAATGTTTCATTTTAGGACAACAGGTGATCATTCAGAACTACTTTGTGGTGGCTTGCAGGGACCCTTCCTTCTATGTCAGGGGTGGGCAATTAATTTTCTTAAGGGGAAATGATCCAAAAGGCAACAACAGCACAAACACAGTCAAGTGGTACAGTTCAGTGTCTCAAATTAGCAGGTGAAGCTTTGTAGATTGCAATCACCAATCGCTGCCTGTCAATCAAAACAGCCACGCCCGTAACTTTGAACCTTCACAGAATCCAAATGAGTGACTTATAGAAAGGTTTCAGCTGCTGTACAGTGGCTATGAAGGAATAAATTAGCTACAGAGGCTAAAACCATGTTTGCACCAGGCTGTAAACACGCTGGTACAAACACATCCATCCCCTCTGGCAGTAGAAGCAATGACATAACTGTTGGTGATGCAGTCTCTCCTTCCTCGTACAACTTTTTAAAGCATAAATGTTCCTGCTCACCTGAGAATCCCAGGTCGGCCATGACCGTAATCTTCCTCTCCTGTGCATTGCTCATAAAAGGGAGGTAAATATCCAACACCAAGAAGGCCACACATGCCAGGAAGGCAATCACCCCGATACCGACTGCATAGTGACACGCTGAGTCGTTCTGGTTGAAGACGCACTTTGCTTCAGGATGGTGGATGGGGTTGATATAACCTTCTCCTGTGATACAGGCGAACACCACGATGGAAAAAATCTGCAGAAAAACAGAAGAGATGGTGGCAATTAAGCAAAAGTCAATGAAGAGTAAATAAATGTGTCTATTAATAGTTAAAATAAGTTTATTGAATCGGTTCATAATCTCACGAATGGAATTATTATTATTGTTGGTGGAATACTTGTTAAAAGGCTGATGTTTGGACAGAGTTAACATTAAACATAATTACCTGAAGGAGGTTTTGTTACTGGTTTGGTTTGTCTGGTTGTTGGTTCGTTTGTTTGTTACCAGGATTAATTAGAAAGTTATGGATTTGCAGAAAAAAAAAAAAAAGAGGGCGAGCTTTGCATATATGAGAAATTATTAACTTCTGGAATTGACCCAGATCAGGATCCAGTAATTTTTCAAAGGATTCTTTACCGCTGTGAAATTGGGTATTTCTTGTCATATATTCACAAAGATATAACAATAAATTGAATTAATTAATTTAATAATTTAACAAATTAAATTGAAAAGAGAAAAATTAAGAAACATCATTTCAATGTTCCCAAGAAAAGATCTTAAACTAATCAGAATCCAGATATCCATCTGGATCCAGGGGCTCAGTCCATGAATGGTGTGAAGGGATTTTTCAGCTTTGGCAGAGGTATCCAGTCTCAGGCTGCTCCTCTTTGATTTACTGGGCATGTAAATTTATGGAGTTTATAGCAACTTCAATAAGAATGCACAAAAAAAATAAATAAATAAATTTTATCATGTGTATTATGTGCTACAAATACACCATTCCAATTTTTTAAACAAACATTGGTCCAATATTGGCTTAAATAACTGGATTAAGTATGTCTGACAGCAGGTAGATCTATTCAGTTTGTGATGTTTTACGTGTACAACTCTGCACCGGCTGACTTGTAGGTTTTACTTTGCTAAAAGGAGCATTATCATAGCATGGAGGGAGATACTGTGTCTGCAGTTTGGAGATATTTCAGGCTTGTTATACCAAAAACAGAAAACAAAATGCTAAATATGCAGTGACAGGACTGTCAATGTCAGTGTTGGGACAAAAGAAAATTGCTCTGGCTGTTACACGTGTCAAGCACAAGTTGGATATTTAGAAAGAAGGTGAGCAAAATTTGATGGAAAATGGCAATCTGTATTTTAGTTATGTTGATGTTAATAAACATAAAAAGATCCTCACCTTTCTCTGAATTTGTGAGTTAACTGCAGAGAACTGAATGTTGGCGTACAGGTCAAAACTTAAATCTCCTGGCCAGGAAAGAACATTGTGCACTCAAGTGCCTTTCACACGGCCAAGAAAAATAAATGTTTCTCCATAATAAAAAAATTTTAACTACATTTTTTCAGCTTTACATGACTGTCTTCCCTTTACAAAAATCACATCTTAACATTTTCAGCTCCTTCCAGGCAGCTATTGTTTTAACTTTGTGAAAGCACTGTGCAAAAAAATCTACTGACAAACATTTCCTTGAAAATATGCAATGTGCTTAATTTTTTTAGATTAATTTTGCAACAAGTGTTGCAATCAAAGCTCTGCTATCGCCAAACCAACACAGAAGAGGACAAAAAAACAAAAAAAACAAACAAACAAACAAAAAAAAAACAAAAACTGTGGCCACCTTGAAGACCGCATGTAAAATATTTTTCCAAGCAGCCATTTCTTAATAATTAATTAATGCAACAGCTGTACAACGGAATCAAAAAGAGGCCTTGTTTGAGAACTCGTGAGTAAGTTTGCCAACGCCCTCAGGTTTGTCTTGTGTCTTCACACCACATTCACTGAATTAAAATGACACAATTTAGCAACAACAAAGTCACAAAACCTGCACCCACTTCTGCTTCAACAAACTGGCCAAAGCTGCATAATTATAACATGACATCTTTTCTCACTGCCAACTCTTGAAATATCCCCTTTCCCTCACGATAGCATTGTGGAGTGTTTACTCCCTCCTGGTTCCTCTAACTGGCCGTCCTGTGGTCAGCTTCTCTCTGCTCTGGTTACCCACCTAACCATGTGACCTACTTCTGAGTGCAGCTGCCTGCCATGTGATTCCTGAGATGCCACCAGCTCTCTAACATTGCTCATAATGAGATCTGGTAGGAGGACAGAGAGGGACTGTTTAACTGGTGGGAAGGAAAAGAAGGCCAAAGTCCCGCTGATGGGATGAGCCCAGCGATACAGAAAATCAGCCACAGACAGACATTGGGGAAGCGAATACGAGGGGGGAGTTCCTAAACATGTGACAAAAGTAAGACAGGGACTTTCAGAGGAGCAGATGGAAATTTCTGTAATTTTTTTAATGAACAGAAAGTGTTTGTGCATTGAGTGACAGTCAGTCAAACTGACATCTAAATGTCACATGTTGATTTGAGCCTTCTGTTGTCAATAAGCAACACTAATGACATTTGTTTGGATTGTATTTGAATAAAAACTAAACAACACGTATCTACTTACATAAATATGCTTCAAATGTATGGTTTTTAGAGAGGGTGTAAAAATGTGTCACAACACAAGTTATCAAGATAATAAAAATAAAAAGACTGGCAAATAATAGCTGAACATACCCTTTATAGAGGAAATGTCTAGTTTGTGGTCAGATTGGTTAACCAACATGATGAGGCTGGGGCGTCTACATTCACAGAGACTGGCACGTCTACATGACTGTGTGAAAAGTTTATATGATAATAAAGAAACTCTAAAACGCCTCTCAAACAACTGCTGCTGTTCACACCATGAAAAGACCCTAAATTATGTGGAATTAAGTGCAAACTCAGGAAGCTACGGGTCAGCCACAGAGAAGTTTTATCTGGAGAATACCGCGAGAAGCTGCAAGAAGAATCATACACACTAAGAAAACTGGCGGACAACTCCATTTAACAGAGGAAGCTGAAACCCCTCTCAACGCAACTTTAATCTGATAAACCGCACAGGAAAGTTATGAGGAACTGGAGGCAGGTTGCTCGTCCTGTTTTCCCCTTTTCTCATATTTTGGAACACATCGTTCGGCATTGGAGTTCTCCTTGTACTCGTGTGTGTTACGCCAATAAAGGTTCAGCTGTGTGAAATGATTCTGCAAAATCTGGGGTGAGACTGATCAGTCATCGGTGTATGAAGAAAACATTTACCCAGTTACAACAGTCAAGCAGCACATCTCACTCTGTGGGGCAGACTTCATTTGTTACACACAACATTTCACTCCTGCAATAAATTGTAGGATTTAAAGGAAAAATGAATGTCAAAGTAAACTGAAATAAAAGAAGAAAATATAAAAAACTTCATAAAAACTAGAGTAACACTGGTCCCAGGCATAGGTGTGCTCCTCTCTTGTGCTGGCTTACTTTTCTAAGATTTAAATTTCCAGAGACACACGGTGATCTGGCCTGAAATAATCTGAGATGAGCACAGCTGCACTGAATACATGCCAGTCTGAGAGGGCGATCAGTAGCACACATTCACCGAGCATAACAGAGAAGGAGGAGGGGTGAGGGGGGGTATCACTTTACCTGCCTGTTAGCCCCTGTTTACCACTGAAACACACACACACGCACATCCACCAGCTACAACCAGGGGCACAGTCTGGCCTCATCCGCCACACTGAAAACGCTTCACTCTGCAGGTTAATCTGTATGCTTGTCCTGCATTGAAGAATATCAATCTTCATTTACTCAGCATATGGCAGTCAAGCTTAGCACATCCTGTGGAGATGTAGTAGCTCCATTTCACCGAGGAGGTGTTCAAGGACACTAAAACGTTCCTTCGGTGTCTGCTCAGTCACTCAGAGTTGCACAATAGTATTTTTTCACTATAACTGCCGCCTCATTAAGATAAATTTCGTACTTTGCATATCTCCACACAATCTTATCTATGCCTTAAATTTTGCCCAGCAACAGGTGATCAGGGCTGTAAAACTTCCGAACACTTTCTCTCAGCATGAATTCCCCTTTTTGATGCAAACACCGCCTAACCTAACGGTTCAACCTCGTCACGATAAAAACTAATATAACCATCAACAATATATCCGCTGTATGAAGTAAAATTATGAGAATGTAATCTTCTGGATTATAATATTTGGTAGGTACTGTGCCCGGAAGTGAAGTTTTCAGTCTTTTGTCCTGTGACAGAAGCAGTGGTGACCTGCAGCGCTGTCACTGAGACGCTGTCATACAGCAGCTGCTGGAAACATGACGCCCGCTGGACGCGGCGCATAAAGCTGCCTGTTGTTCCGCAATACAAATATATCTCATCTTTTAACCTCTCCCCAGTTTTTTTCGGGTCCCGGTCCGTGCGCACCTGTTCAGGGACCCTCCTAAACATTCAGAGCCACGGCGCACTCACCCAGCTGAGAAAGCGCACGATGGTCTGAGGCTGTCGGATAAACTTGTAAAAGTCGAAGTCTCCTCCTGCGAGCGCAGCTCCGTACGCACTTACACCACCCGTCTCCTCCATGTCTCCCCTTCAGCCGATCCTCCGGAACTTCGGTGCGAGTCGACTTAACAGGAAAGCAGCACTCCAGCCACACTACCGCCTCCTGCTGCGCTGATTCACTCAAGTGCAGCTAGAGCGGGGGCAGCTGCGCAAGCGTCTGCGCGCAGAAGGGGCGGAGCTGCAGAAAAGACGTGTGACTGCTACCTTTACTTATCCCAGGGCCGTGAAACATGCGCCCCCCAGGGGCAGAACAGGCCCCATTCTACCCACTGACTAGTTCTCAAACTTTTCATAGCCACAGTAAAACAATAGATTTTTTTTTAATACAATGCATTTTTTTATTCCTTGTGTGGTGATGCTAAACATATAGAAGTTTGTTTGCAACACTGGAAAAACATTTTTTGTTACTAATAAGACAAAATTTTGGTTTAGCGCCTCAAAAATTCAAGCCTTAGGGCTGAAAATCAGTGGGCCAGGTTCGAGTCCAATCCATGATCCTTTGCTGCATGCCTTCTCCCACTCTTTCTCCCTGCTTTCCTGTCACTTTCCACAAAAGGCCTTTTTTTAAAAAAAAAAAAAAAAGAGAGAAAATTATCATAAAATCAAAGCCTATAAAGTCAAAATAAACAAACCAAAGAAACAAACAGATAATCCTTGCACACAGATGGGCCGATTCCTGTAAAACACTAAGAAAAGTTGCAGAAGAAGTAGACTGACAAATTAATGGTGGAAAACAATACAAACAATAAAAATATCACACAGGCACAAATAAATATACATTTGGGGTCATAAATGATTCCACTTGTTAAAGATGTTTCCTTCTTCTTTTTTTTTTGCCTCATTGGCCCACTCAATATTAAATTGGACACCTCTGACTTAACTCCTCCATCACAGTGTTTTAGAGACAATTATTACAATTCATGCTTGCATTGCATTCATGCTGAAAAGATGCAGCGGCACCCAGCATCATGAGCAGACCCCCCCCCCCGACATCAGTTTGTGTTTAGAGAGCAAACATCCACATTTCTCTTTAAACTGGTTCAACCTTCAAAGTCTCCTTCTGAATCCAGGGCCAATCATCCTCAGAGGCTTCAGATGTCTGAATGGAGAAAACAAACCAAATCCTTTGACTGCTTGTTTATGTCTAACTGGATGGTATAAGAAATTCAGCTGACCTCACCTGATCAAATTCATCCATTTTCACCACTTTCAGCAAATCAGGATTGTCACTGTAACCTGACAAGTCCTACAGGGAAACATTATTGAAGGATACTTGCTGTTTTAGGACAAACATGGTGAAATAAAATAATCAGTGAAGGAAAGACAGAAATAGCAACTAACCAGCTCATCCTCATATGCAGCTTTATGTCTCTGTGTCTGCAGGCTCCACCTGAAAAGAAGCAAAATACAGATGTAGGCTACAGCTGAATGACTAAGTGTGTCACAAGTGCAGCTGCAGACATTTTTAAAGTCTTGTGCAAGGGGCAGAGAACTGGTTCTGAAAACTTTAGCCAAAAAAAGCTGCAGTTACTCTGATGTCCACGTTAGGGGGCTTCAAAAGCGAGTCAGTCCCCACAGACTTCCATGTTCAAACGCCCAACTTTAGAGCAGAAATATCAGCATTTACAGCCTGGTACAAACAGCTTTGGTTTCAATTCACAAATTTCACAGAAAGGTTAAACTAATAAAAATGCTGGAGAAAAAATAATTATCTGAGTTTTTCAATTTTTCAAAATTCTTTCCTGCATCTTAAACTGCTGTTGGGCTGTTGAAGGCTGATCTCATTTTAGTTGAGTCAAAGTGAGTAAGTAGCATTTTATGTGAGGTTTTATAAGACATGACAAATTTGCATTTGTCATTCTTCCAGGCTAGTTGCCCAGTGTGTTTGAGTTTTGGACTCTGAGATTCTTGGTTTGCCTTATGATTATATTGGTTTGTTTTCCTGTTATGAATATTTGTGTTCTCAGTTCTTAGTGCTTAGTTTAGTTCCCCCCCTGTGTCTTCCTGGAATAATGTTCCCTCCCTCTGGTGTCTTGTCTCTCATGTTATGTTCCTTCATGTGTCTGTGTTTCCTCAGTGTGCCTTTCTTCCCGTGTGATGTCAGGTCTGTGTTCCTGTCCCCTTGTTCAGTGTTTTCTGTTTTATTTTGCTGGTCCCTTGTCTCTTGTGCATTGTGTTTAGTTTTGCTTCCCTTTGTCTTGTTTCCCCTGACTGGTTTGGCAGTGTACCTTTGTGTTTCTCATTTCCCTAATTACCCCTGTGTGTATTTAAGCCCTGAGTTTTTCCTTTGCTCTTTGTCACGTCGTCCCCTCTGGGCAGTGTGTTTTCTTGTTCTGTGTTTCCTTAGAGTCCTGGTCAGTTGGATTATTTGCTTCCTTGAGTAACCAGCAATAAAGCTGAGTTTTTTCAAGTTCATAGGTCCTGCATTTGGATCCAGCCTTGCATGGCCTACTGCTGCATTATCACAACATTTTATCTTCAGTTCCCCACATTTAACATGCCATTAAAGAGAGTCACAAATGTCCTCATAGCTCTCCGATGGTGAGTCTTACTGTAGACAAGAAGGGTGTAGCATTTACGATACAGTGCAGCTTGTTTTTTAGCAACATTGTCTGACCACAAACAAGAATCTGGACTTGAATTTTATGTTCGTTGTTGCTGCTTTCTTGAAAAGCTGCTGTGCTGCAAAAGGAAAACAGGAAGCTGGGCCCTTTGTACTTTACACCATTACACCATTGTTTCTTTCAGTGGCATATGGTGGATTAAGCCCCACTAAAGAAAAAGGAAAATCCGACTGTGGAGGAAGCAGCATGGTTCACTCCACAAGAGGAATAAACATTACAGTTACTATAATTTTCAACATATCGGAATTAAACAAAGAAATAACTCACAGAGACTTCTCTCCATACTGCCTCTTTCCTGAAAGAGAAGGGAACAATGTTTTTTCTCTGTAGCAAATGTGAAGGAGCATCACCAGATAGAAACGGGATCTGTACTCACTGAAAATCACTCCAATACAGCAACAAGCAGACACCAGGAAAATCAAAAATGCAAAACTTCCAAAAACAATTCCCACAACATAGTCAGGAATGCGGTTCAGCACTAGAGGGGGAGGAAGATAGTGAAGAGATGATTCAAACTGTCACCTGGTATCAGTGTGTTTTACTCAAACTGACAACAGTGAATCAGCGTACCTTCTTTATCAATGTAGCGCCTCTTACTGCTTATGGCAGTGGTATTGTCGAAGTTGTCTGACACTTCGCAGTGATACGTCCCAGCGCTGCTCCTCCCCACAGAGAGCGCGAGCATAGACTGTTTTGGTGGCAGATCCATCACGTAGTAGAAGCTTCCTTGATCCTGTAGGAGGGTTTTGTTGAGGAACCACTGGTACCGTGGATGAGATCCCTTATCTGCTTTGCAGTAGAACCTCAGGCCAATTATGGCATAGTTTTCTCCGCTGTCATATTTGGACTCGATCGTCACAGGCCCACCAACAGGGACTGTTGGATATTAAAAAGAGACATCAAGACAACTGGACAATCACTGTAAAAACTCATGTTTACCTCAGTGCTGTGTTAAAAGTTTTAAACACATACCCACATGCAAGGGCAAGCGCCGACTGTATGTGGTAGGTTCTCCATTGCTTGCATGGCAACAGAGATCTCCCATGTGGCGGTTCAAGACCAAAGGGAGCTTTAATTCAGCATGTCTCTCGTCCACTGTCACATTGGTGATTTGGTGACTCCCGTTGTACAGCGAGAAGGTGATGGGCGGAGCTCCTTGTGTTGACTGACAGCGGACTCTAGCAGAATATTTGTGTGGCGCTTCCTTTAACACGGTGAAGGAGATGTCGGGGGCTGATACCAAGTCTGAGAGAAGGGTAAGAAGGATGATGTTACTTTGCTGAGCTGCAGTCAAAATGAACCCTGTTAAATTTACATAAACATGACCTGGAAGGGGTTTTTTTTCCCCACAGAGGAGAGCCAACCTTTGACTGTGATTTCAACTTCAGAGCTCCTGGCATTAAAGACTGTTTGGTTGAAGACGTTGGTAGCCACACACATGTAGGAGCCACTGTCTTTAGAAGTTACTCTGAGGATGACAGAGAATATTATTTCTGTAATATCTGGATTACTGATGACTTTTTTCCATAGACTGTATAAAACAAGACAGATGTAAACCTGCTTTCTTGTTAATGGTCAGCAGGGGGCGACTCCTCTAGTTGCAAAAAAGTCTAGAGAGAAAACAATCCTTCAAATCTGTTAAAGCCTTTTCCGATGAATTTATGATCTAAAAAGATTTTCAGGTCTTATTGAATTCAACATGAAGTTAATTTTATAGATTTGGTTCCTGTTAGAGTCAAAAGAAGAATAAATCAGTTAATCAATCAACAACCCAACATCCTTTTGCAAATTATTCCAGGAAACAGGAGCAGCATATTTAAAAGCCTTTTTTACTAATTCCATTCTGACTCTGGGGACATGCATTTGTATTACATTTTGAGAACAAAGTCTATGCTGGTTAAGACTCTTACACATAGACACACAGATAAGAAGGAACCAGCTCAATTAGAACATTATAGACTAAAACTAACCAGTGAGAAAGTCTGTGGATATACAAAGACGGCCATCCAGCAGCAGCATACAAAGAACAGTGATAAGCATGATTTCCACAGCCAGTAATAAAGCATAAAGCACAATGAGAAACAGTGTCCAATTTCTTTAGGTACTGACTAGGCACATTTATAAAAAGCAAATCACCATAATCCAATAAAAGTAAAAACGTTGTGGAAATCAAGTATTTCTTCACTTTATGAGAGAAACAAGATTAATAAAGAAGCTTAGTTTAAATTTCAGTTTGGTCACTAGCTTTCTGATGTGAGTTTTAAATGATAAATTATCATCTATAATGATACCTAAATTCAATTTACAGCCCCTTGAATTGTTTTAATCTTGGGACACTTAGACAACAACTCTATGCCATTTGAGAATAACATGAACTTGGATTTGTCTGCGTTTACCACCAATTTAAGTTGGGTCAAATGTTTACGCACAGCTCTCTTAAACTCCCACCACAGCATTTCAAACAGAGGTTTATACTTTTACTGTGCCATTGCTGCGCCTTGCCTATTTGACTTTTTCAGCCATTCTGTTGTAGATTTGCATGCATGTTTGGGATCATTGTCCTGTCGCATGACCCCATTCAGGCCAAGCAGATGGCCTCGCATTTGACTCTAGAAAACTTTGGTATACAGAGAAATTCATGGTCAAACCTTCATCCCTCCACCACCAGCTGGTATGAGATGTTTGTGCTTTATGGCCAAACATGTCCACTTTGTTCCCCACTGTCCAAAGGGCATTGTTCAAGAAGTCTTGTGGTTTGTTCAGATGCCACAGATGCCATGCTGCCATGTTATTTTTATACAGAAGAGGCTGTCCTAGCACCACTTCCAAACAAGCCACACTTCTACAGTCTTTTTCCAGTTGTACTGTCATGAAGTTAAACATTTAACATGCGAACTGTGGTATCTGAGATAAGCTCCTGGGTTTTTTGCAGCTTCTCTGAGCATTGCACACACTTACCCTCTTAATTCCTATGAAAGCAGTAGGGGTGGGCATAGTTTTCAGGACTCTATGCAGTCCTGTGAATTCTTTTTTTACTGTACAGTCCATCTTGGTTTCTCAGACAGGGTTTGACAAACCTTGAATAAATTGTGCATCACAGAAGAAATGAGGCTGCAGCATCTTATTTATTATTAGTCTGTGTCATATCCAGTACTTACTTTGTGGTACTGACATTTTTCAGTACTGGTTCTTCAAAGAAACCTAAAGTTGACATTACTTTTTTGTGTTTTCCTTCAAGAGCAGATGACACTATGTAAATAAACATATTAGTTAAATTTTACTTTGTCTACAGACAAATCAAATGGCATCAAGTTAAACTAAACTGATTAAATTTGGCTCTAATTAGTATATTTACTAGAATATCATAATACTAATTTACTTACAGTCAGGTTTTTTAAAATTTTTGGACAATGACACAATTATTGCTGCTGTGCACCACCACACTGGATTTTAAAATGAGTCTGTCAGGCTGGCTGTGACTCAGGTGTGTGTGTGATTATAGATTAGATATCGATAAAAGCATTGTATGAATGTGTGTTTGATGAGACTTGTAGTAGAAAGCACACTTTCTGAGTAGAAAGGTGTAAGTACTAATCCTTAAAAGTACTAATCCTTTTAAAATACCTTCAGCTTTAATTTTAAAAAGTACTGTATTAACTTTTTAGGAATTACAGTTATTTTTATGCAGCCCTACATTTTCAGAGGCTTAAAAATAAATGGACCATTTATATTATAATGATTAACATTAACAACTAGCAGCTGCTGGATCACTTCAATGGGATTTCACTGACCTGGAGATCGTGAGCTGGTTGTCAGAAACACGGTGTGAGGAAGACGGAGATATGAGCTGATCATTGTGCAGCCACTTGTAGGAGACATGATTTCCAGCACTAAGTTCACAGCGTAGCTCAAGTGTGCTTTCCTCAAACAGCTCCACTAAACCTGAAGGGATGATCTGTGCACCTTTCACTGGCTCTACAGGACAGACACAAGAACAGGTTGAGATCCAGGCGCAATCTGCACAACAGGAATGCTTATTGATATTGACTGTTTATTAATACATTTCTGCTCCCAATTTTTTAAATAAAAATAGTTTTTCATATCCATAGCAGATGAAATTAGAAAATAGTTCAGTGAAAGTAGTTAAAAGAGAATAAATGGAGAATAGACAAAACACACATAAGAAAAATGGTGCACCTAAATAGACACACTTATGTTAACATACACTATATTGCCAAAAGTATTCACTCACCCATCCAAAATCATTAAATTCAGGTGTTCCAGTCACTTTCATGGCCACAGGTCTATAAAACCAAGCACCTAGGCATGAAGACTGTTTCTATAAACATTTGTGAAAGAATAAGTTGCTCTCAGGAGCTCAATGAATTCCAGTGTGGTACCATGATAGGATGCCATCTGTGCAACAAGCTCCGTCTCGAAATTTCTTCACTACTACATATTCCACAGTTCATGGAATCGGTTTCCGTGGCTGAGCAGCTGGATCCAAGCCTTACATCACTAAGTACAATGCAAAGCATCGGATCCACTGGACTCTAGAGCAGAGGAGACGTACTTTCTGGAGTGACAAATCATACTTCTCCATCTGGTAATACGATGGACGAGTCTGGATTTAGGGGTTGTCAGGAGAACGGTAGTTGTTTGACTGCATTGTGCCAAATGTAACTTTTGGTGGAGGGGGGATTATGGTGTGGGGTTGTTTTTCACGAGCTGAGCTCAGTCGCTTAGTTCCAGTGAAAGGAAATCTTAATTCTTCAGCATACCAAGACATTTTGGACAATTTCATGCTCCCAACATTTTAGGAATAGTTTGGGGATGGCCCCTTTCTGTTCTAACACGACTGTGCACCAGTGCACAAAGCAAAGTCCATAAAGACATGGATGAGCAATTTTGGTGTGGATGAACTTGACTGGCCTGCACAGAGTCCTGACCTCAACCCAAAAGAACACCTTTGGGATGAATTAGAGCAGAGACTGTGAGCCAGGCCTTCTCATCCAACATCAGTGTCTGCCCTCACAGATGTGCTTCTCGAAGAACTGTCAAAGATTCCCATAAACACTCCTAAACCTTGTGGAAATTCTTCCCAGAACAGCTGAATCTATTATAACATGGGATGTCACCTCAGTTCATATGCATGTGAAGGCAGATGAGTGAATACTTTAAAGCAATATATATTGCAGCTTTGAAGAAACACTGTTGTTCAACTTGTGCAAACAGGAATTTGTAAAATGCTCCATGTTACTGATAGAAACTGCTTATTTGTATATAAATAAAGGGGCTCACCTATAACCTTGAAATAGTGGATGTTGCTGAATGTGGCATTAATACCAGAGATAGAGGTGTTCTGTATGCTGGCCTTACACACCAGGTTGCCTTCATGTTGCATTTTGACTTTCATGGGAATGTTTCCAACCTTCCCTTCGATGGAGGTGTACACACCCAATGTCCTGGAATAGTCACCCAGCCTAGAAAAAGGTTGGTACTTAGAGGAATTTCAACTTTTTTTATTGCATTTTACCACAGTAGTTAAATTGAATGTACACACTTAAATATCTGCAGCAGAACTTTCTCATCCATCGGGTGGTTTGGAACTTCACATTGAAACTCTGCAATTGATTTCACCAAAGCCTCTTTGGGGCCATCCAGTCGTGGATGCCCCAGAAAAAACTGACCTATAAAAAAATATAAATAAAAATAAAACTGCACCAACAGGTATCACACAAAGAATCAGTAGCAACAAAATTAAAATGGTCCACAACACACATACAAATAACAACGCTCACTTACTGCTTTGCGTGCGGCAGCAGCAGCACAACCCTGCAGAGAAGAGTTTACAAGATTTTAACATCGTGAAATATTAAGTTTACTGTGGTGCACTTTGTGTTGCTTACCCAGAATGATCACGAAGAAGGAATCGAGCATCTTGAAGAAAAATAACTGACTTTAATACAACAATAGTCCTTGAAATGATTATACCGAGCTGCTGTGGGAAACAAGAGTGACGAGTTCTGTCAGTTTGAAATGGAGGTTTCAGGCAATACGTATGTAAAGCTATGCACACACCCACTTAGAAACATGTGCAAATAACTGATAGTGTTACTCTGGATCGTCCTGTCATGCCCTCCCCCTCCATCATATCAGTTAACTAACTGCATGATGTTGTTTGATATAAACATTAAAAGAAAACAAGTGAAACACAATGTAAAGTAAAGCTGAAATTAAGATATTTTTTGTATTATTTTAATGTAAAAAAGCAAAACAAGAGAAACAAAATATCATTTAATAATTACATGTTTATTTGCGTCAAATTAACAGTATACAGAAGCGGGCAATGCAAATTCTCATTTTTATAAGTGAATATTTCAGCAATGTCTTATAGAGTGTTCAGTAACCCAAGAGCAACATTATTAAATAGTAACATAATATTAGCATTTAAAATTACATAATGAATTAGAAGGTGCAGGATCCTTGCAGCATCATACTGTGATCTCAACCTGAAAAGAGAGAAAAAGTCAAAATGCCACTTTGTTTACATTCACTTGATTTATCATATGTAACAGAGCTGAGGAAGCTTCTTTAGCTTAAATGGAATCTGTTGTGCCCATATTTATATGGTTACAGTAGCTTTGCATGATTCACAGTTCAAAATAATCCTTGTTTCTCTTATATGGGGTCTCTGTGCAGCCACACATTTCATCTGCTGCTAAGGAATGATTATTGATTCTCCCATATTGGCTTCTCTTCATTGGCTCCCTGTTAAATCTAGAATAGAATTTAAAATTCTTCTCCTCACATACAAGGTCTTGAATAATCAGGCACCATCTTATCTCAAAGACCTCATAGTACCATATCACCCCAACAGAGCACTTCGCTCTCAGACTGCTGGCTTACTTGTGGTTCCTAGGATACTTAAGAGTAGAATGGGAGGCAGAGCCTTCAGCTTTCAGGCGCCTCTTCTGTGGAACCAGCTTCCAGCTTGGATTCGGGAGACAGACACCCTCTCTATTTTTAAGATTAGGCTTAAAACTTTCCTTTATGATAAAGCTTATAGTTAGGGCTGGATCAGGTGACCCTGAACCATCCCTTAGTTATGCTGCTATAGGCCTAGTCTGCTGGGGGGTTCACATAATGCACTGTTTCTCATTCACCTTATTTACTTTGTTTATACTCCACTCTGCATTTAATCATTAATTGATATTAATCTCTGGCTCTCTTCCACAGCATGTCTTTCTCTCCCCTCAGCCCAACCGGTCGCGGCAGATGACTGCCCCTCCCTGAGCCTGGTTCTGCTGGAGGTTTCTTCCTGTTAAAAGGGAGTTTTTCCTTTCCACTGTCGCCAAGTGCTGCTCATAGGGGGTCGTTTTGACTGTTGGGTTTTCTCTGTATTATTGTAGGGTCTTTACCCACAATACAAAGCGCCTTGAGGCGACAGTTTGTTGTGATTTGGCGCTATATAAATAAAATTGAATTGAATTGAATTGAATTCCTTCCCCCTTTAAGACAACTTTCTTCTGATTTACTGCTCTTCTCAAACAGGAGGTTTGGACAGAAAGAACTGAGTGACACACTAACCTAACCACATAAATTTAGTTCAGGGATTACCTGTACATATGCTGGCCTCATTATGTGGAACTCTGGCCATGATTGACATGAACATCCACAAGTGTATTAGTATATATATTACAGGAAATAAAGAAACTGATAATAGGTCCCCTTGAATGTTATCATTTTAGCACAAACCGAGTACACCTTTGAATTTAGTTGCTTTTGCTGTGTATGCTTCCCTGACCTCAGGAATCTGTCCTGTTAACCCCGTAACACTGACCTTTTTTTTAACCAAAAAAAAAAAAAATAAGGACTGAACATTTGGAAGCATTTTGCTTATTGGATCACACAAATTCCCTGTAGATGTCAGAAAGGTAAAAATAAACTACTGTTCTGTTTTGTCATTCTTATTACAGTAAGGAACAACTGATGCTGCTGCAGCTCATGGTGTGCTGCTTTGTATGTTCAAATGCCATAATTCAGGCTGATGGCCTACTGCAGCAGAAATTTAACTAAATTTAACTAAATTATAACATAAAGTAAATTAAATAATTGTTTTTCATTTATGTTATAGACTTAAATCTACACTTACAGTATTATTGGTTATCACTTTTTTCATGGGTGTGTATTTTCCTAATAGTTTCCAAAAATATCTCCAGAAGAAAAAAACTGTCAATTTGCACTAAGAACAGGAAAACTGACACACTGAGGAAATATGGAGAAATTATGTATTAGGAAAATACAGGTGTCAAATTCAGCAGTCCTTTACAGAAATCCTACTATGAATTTATATATATATATATATATATATATACTGATTTGTTAATTATAGGAAATAAGGGGCCCTTTAAAGTGTGACTGGCCACTAAGTTTTCACTAATCCAAATAGTAGTGTTATGCTTTTTTTTTGCATGCATACCTGATTCTGGACATCACAATCTGCAGAGGGAGGTTCAGCCAAATTTCCCCCTGACTGGGACATCAGTTCAGACTGAAGTGCATCAGAGCTGAGGTGGGATGATACGAATATTATTGAACAGGATGAATTATTAACTTCAAACAAAGCTTCTAAAAGCAAATATATGAAGAATGCACATGCAAATAATAACACAACTGCAAAAACACCCTTTCTAAGGTCAAAATGTTTTAGATATAAGCCTGCTTCTGGTTGAAACATTTAAAAAAGCCAGAATATCTGTATGCCATTGTTGCACATTAAATTTTGAAATAAGGTTACAGAGGCAGGTTAGCAAGCAGTCACATGAACTCAGCTCCCTGTTTTAAAAGGTATTTCATAAATAAAGATTATTATTATTATTATGCAGAAGAGGCCTAAAAATAGACCTCCCTGTACATTAAAAGTAGCTCAAAGTCAAAGATGCTTGTCAGGCTATCGTCTTCCAGTTGTGTTAAACTTATTAAAAAAAGACCAACTATATTCTTAATGTAAATATAAGACTATTACACTTGATCATATTTACAGTGTTTGCAGTGTAAAACTTACTTTGCAGGATCACTGTGAGTATGAGCTGTAAAAAAAAAAAAAAAAAAAAAGTTATGCAGACGTTTTAACAGAAACTTCTGTGCACATACCAACCAGTGAATTCCTGATTAAAACACACACACCTTGTTTGTCTTCAAACATCTTGTACACCAAGGCTGAGCCCACTGCTAGCACGAGGAGAACGAAGCAGCAGAATGCTATGGTGACAGCCTCTGTGACACTCATGCAAAACTCTGGAAGAGATGGGACAAAGCCAGTTTACACACTGCAGAGGCAGCATACACACTTCTGCACAAAAGTTTGGGGTCACTTCTGAAATTTCTTTCTTTTTGAGAGCAATGCATATTTGCTTTGAATTAAAACAGATTTCAAACTGGCCCAGGACAGACACGGGAGTCCCCGCTGCACAATTGAGTAACAATATCATAGTCTCCAGTTAAATAGACAAACACCTCACTGTTCGTCAGCAGGTCCCTTCATTAAATATTTCTCACAAAACGCTAGCTGCAAAATCAAAAGTACACCGAAATTGGGCAGAAGAAGGTTGGAAAACAGTGTTATGGGGATCAAATGTGTTTGGAAGAAAAAAAAAAGGAATATTTGTGTAAAACAGAACAAGTTTTTTGAGGCTAATGAGGAAATGTCATGGTTTGGGGCGTGCTTTGGTGGTAAAGTGGGAAATCTGCACAAAATAAAAGGGATTGAGGATGAACAAATAAGACAATGCCACAACAGACTTTTTTGCATCACTGATGTTTGGAGCAGTTTTCCTCATGCAACAGATGAATCAGCAAAGCACAGACCCAAACTATGCAAGAACTACATAAATAAGAAGCAGCTGGTGTTCTATATGTAATGACCTGGCCATTAAATACATCCACTTTTGTCTGCTGAGGTGATATTTTTGATATGTAATCAGTACCCATGAAACCCAGTCCAACCTGTGGGAGGTGCTTCATGTATAATACGATGGGGTTAGCTCAAAAATAACTGACCAAAATCTTGTAACAGTTCGGTGCTTTTGTGGATTTTAAAAACATTTCAGAAGAACTCAAAAGGGACTACGCTAGGAACGGAACAGTTAACTTTCATTGACACAAAGCAGCCTAAACAAACAACGTAACAAAGGAAAAACAGGTGAACACAATTAACAACGGGTTAATGGTCCATAAAAAAAATCAGGGCCTCAGGGGAAGACTGAAAGGAAACAACACTGACACAACACACAAAAGAAAGCAGCCTTCAAAGTAAAAACAGGAAGTACCCAAAGAGAGCGATAGGCATGAATACTAACACTTAACAAGACGGCAGAGATGAGGGAGCACAAACAGAAACACCAGGGACTCTAACTCTTTTCCTGTTACTCCCTTTAGGGGATCAGCTGCTGCCATCTGGTTCTATTCCTAGCATCCTCCTTCGATCCAAAACACAAGAAATCACAAACCAAATTATTACTAAAAACCACAAAGTAAAAACATTACCAGCTTTAAGGCTTACAATGTAGCAAAAAATAGCAAAGGATGCGTAACAGGAATTTTAGAAAATAAACACAAAAATCAAAACTTTAAATACTGAAAAACAACAACAAAAGCCCCTCATCAGAGCCTCACACTTGAATATATTAACTAAGAATTCAAAACAGGAATCGCTGGCAAACAATGGGGACCGAGTCAAGTCTACAAGGCTGTGACTGCTGCGAATCTGATTCTTTGACAAAAGCAGAATTTTAAGGGCAAATGTTTTCAAAAATTCATTATTTATTGTGTTCAATTTTCTATGAACTTTGGATTTATATTCAATAAATAAAAACAAAAGAGTTATTTATTTATTTTTGCATGACCCGAAACTTTTGCCTAATGGTAGGGTTACTACAATAAACAAAATATTTTTACTTTTACTTGGTGCTGTTTCAGTGGAGGATGCTGCTTGAGACACGGAGTTGACTGAAGGCACAAAGAGTGCAGAAACCCACAGGAAGACACATTTAGATTAAAACATGCCGGTTAAGAAGAGCCTTGATGTCTGTTAAAGATCTAACATTTAATTTTGTAAACCCAAAAATGCCTGCTAGAAGAATCATGAGGAAAATAAACAGTCAAGACCAGACTGAGCATTTATGTTTTGGAACTGCAGTGACAGCCTCAAGGTGGAAATACTCAGCCATGGCTGCTTATTTCAATCATGGTGCTGTGTGTCTTCTTGTAGAGTCCTGGTCTTTTACCTGTAACTTGGACCAGCTCAGCTGCACTCTCCACCCAGCTCCTAGAGTCATCATAGCTGTCCCTGGCCCTGCAGCGGTAATACCCTGACTCCTCTGGGCTGAGTTTAGGGAGGACGAGGGTTCTTCCTCGGTCAGTGAAGGCAAAATGAGGCAGGATGGGCTGAATGTGGGAATCCAGATGTGACTCAGAGGGAAGGACAGAGTCATTCAAGAGCCATGAGAAGTAAGGGAAAGTTCCTCTGCTGACATGACAGCTCAGCCTTGCTGTAGTCAGTTTGGATTCAGCTGTGTACAGATATTCAACCTCCACTTTCACATTTCCTCCAACTGGGACTGCATGGACAGGGAAGAAGGAAGAGAAGATCTCAAATCACATAAAGACTGCAGACTTTAAAACATGGACAAGGTTTATGGATTTGAAATGTGAAGTGTTTTAAATATATAGTATTTCTAATGACCAGCAGGTCTCCTCTGGTTGCAAAAAGAAGTCTGGATGTGCAGAAGTCTATAGAAAAATGATCATTTCTTCATGAGTTTATTCTCTCGATCAATAGGTTTGATCTTATTGAACACAACATGAAGTTTAATTTGTAAATTATAGTGCCTATTATCCAATTCAGGGTCCCAGGCAGGGCTGGAGCCTAAATGGAAGAAAATGGATGGATGGATGGATGGATGGATGGATGCTGCCTATTAGTGCTTGTGACTGACAAGTAAGCACACCCTGGATTATCCTCCTTTCTGACACAATAATTCACAAATTGAGCTTCATGTTGTATTCAGTATAACCTCAGGCTAATGTTTGAGCCCATAAAGTCATCAAGAAAATGTTGGTGTCATGGAGAAGAGGGAGCTGAGGGCCATTTTCTTGTAGACTTCTATACAACCAGAGGAGTTGTTCCCTGCTGGCGATTATATAGAATGCAACTTTAAGAAACCTTTGTATTTGCGGCATCCATCTTTCATATACAGTCAACGGTAAAGACACAGGTCACTGACACATCTCTGCCATTCATACCTACTTCCAGAGTCACAGGTTTACTCATGAGCTCCCGATTCTCTGTTTTCACCCGACATCGTGCTTCTCCCATGTCCAGCTCAGGTACTACAGCTACACGAAACCAGGCAGTGAGGGACTGAACTGCTACGATAGAGTCCACTTCTTTACCATCTACTAAAAGGGAAAAGTTCACTGGAGGGCTCCCTCTTGATGACCAGCAGGTCAGGTTTCCATGGTAACTGGCTCCCTCTTTATAAACAGAAAAGAAGATCTCTGGCTTCGAAACGTAGACTGGTGGAGAGGCAAGGAAGAAGAAGGAGGGAGAGCATATGTTAAGAAACAAAAGTAACTCTGACATTTTTAAGACAGGTACGCACACAAGGAACCTTTAAGGTATGCTGGGAGCTGGCTACAGGTGGAAGTTGTTCCAAAATTCACAGTAATTAGCTGACACTTATTTTTGGAATTTTGCATAAAATATGGCAAAAAATATCAGTGCCTCTCTGTCCCTCTAGTGAAAACTCATTAAAATCATCCTTTGAGAATGTTATAATGTACATAAATGTGTGCAAATCTCTTTAGTAGTTCATTGGCTATTTCCACACCAAAGTGGCAGATAGAACCATGCAGCTAACATAGAAGTTATAAACTTAAAAACTCTACAAGAAACTCTAAAAACATTTGTCGCTATATACCTTTGATTGTCACCTGAACCTCTGTGCTGATGGAAGTGCTCATACTGTCATTAACCCTGGTCCAAGCGCTGCAATAATAATACCCAGCATGCTCTGGGGTTATCCTTTCCATCAGAAGCTTGTTTCCAATGAGGTAGAAGGGAGTAGAAGTCGAAGATGTTATTTCCTTTCTGTTAAAAAACCAGCTGTAGGAAAGGTGGGACCCACTTTCAACTTCACAGCTCAGGGCCATGTGTGACCCCTCGTATGCAACTGGAGGAAAAGGTTCAGAGACCACTCTGGTATTTGATGGTGGAGCTGGAAATCAGGGAATAAAAGATGGTTGGTGAAGAAAGAAGAAGGTCAGTTGAGTAACATTTAGTAAACGACCCAGCACCCGGTACTCACTGACTACACTCAGCTTGATGCTGTTGCTGATTCCTGTGCTCCCTCTACCTGTGGCCTTGCAGTGGTATGATCCTTCTGAAGATGGCTTTACTTTGATGGGGAATGATGCCGTTTGGCCCCCTTGGAGATCTCTGTCCCATGCAATAACACCACCATCCCTCATCAGCTCATAGGTAACTGGTGGGGAGACGTCAGGTGCAATACAACGGAAAACCACCCTCGGGCCACTCAAGGCCAGCTCAGGACCAGTCAGCACTGGGCGAAGAGAGCTTGATCCACCTAAAGAAGGTAATGAAACGATCGTGCATGGAAGCCTGAAACTATAAAGAGCTTTAAATACTGTACTCAGTAGCCACCAGCTAAGTACTGGTCAGTCTCTGTTCCCACGCTCACTGAAAAAATAAGATTGTGGATAAAAATTGTACAAACAAGGTTCCTAAGAAGCAACACAGTGCAGCAACTGTGTGATTTTATTATGTCAACCTGGACCAAAATGTTTCTAGCAACTTGTTGAATCTGTGCCATGAAGAATTAGAAGAACTGAGGGTCTGAAGGCAAAAGGGTGTCCAACTGAATTCTAGCAAGGTGTACCTAATAAAGTGGTCAGTGATTGTATAAAACAAATTATGTCGTGCATTTTTAAAAAATAATGAGTAATGTGTAATACAGTAAGGACCCCCCTGCACTGGTGATTTGTACCTTAAAGAGGCCAGTCCTAAGCTTCTGTTGGCAGTTTTGTACATTAGTATAAAAAGGTGCAGAGCACCCATTCATTTATAAACTTGGAAATAGATTGGTATTTGTAGAATGTTTTTAATAGTTTTACCGACCACTGACTCATATCTGCACCTACAGCCAGCAGACACAGGCAGGACAAAGGCGTGGTTGAAGTAACAGGGCTAACCACCGCACCACTGTGCTGCCAATATAAAATACTGATACAAAACAAAACATATCAGACTTTATTAAATGTTTTTCACTCAAGTAAAAACAGTAAAACTAAAAAAAAAAAACAAAAACTAAATTTTTAACATTTTTTTCAGCATTTTTAGCCAAATGCTGACTGTGGTGACTCCACCTGTCACCTGTGGCCTTTCTGTGTGGAGTTTGCATGTTCTGCCTTTTGCCTGTGTGCTGACTGTCTTCTCCTTGAAACGTAGAAGAAATTGGACCCCTTATTTCTAAGAGTATATTCAAGAAAGCAAACACCTAAAAAGTTGGAATATCTCTGCTAGTTTAGCAACATATTTTAAACATCCAGAAAACACACTTACTTATTTTGATGAGGAAACTTGCCACAGCTGAAAAAAAAAAAAACACATCAGATTAAGAATATCATTCCTTAAATTTACGCACACACTCACACACACACACATGCACACACACACACACACACACACACACACACACACACACACACACACACACACACACACACACACACACACACACACACACACACACACACACACAATAAATGGCATAAATTTACCAACTCACCTAAAACTGGCAAGAACTTAAGAGTCTGGTGGTTCTCCATAAGCCTGTTATACTTATGCATCTTTGGGCATGGCTTCTTCAGCTTGCCAAAGCTAAGGGTGTTTCACATGTGTTGCAAGTAGATAACATACTGGGCTGCGTGTTAACTTCATTTTAAGGATCTGTGTGATGTCAAATGCAAATACAGCTAAAACACATGCACAAAGATTTTAATCACAGTGGAGAAAAACATTCACAGTCACTTTAAGTCTTTAAGTGACTGTAACCTCCTCATTATGAGCACATTTTGTCTAATATTTTTTATTTTAGCTGTGTTTTGGGTCACTATCCTGTTAGAGGACCCATGACCTGCGACTGAGAGAAGGCTTTCTGACACGGGGGAGCGCATTTTGTTCCAGAATGCCTCAATAGCCATAAGATTTCATTGTATCCTGCACAGATTTTAGACACCATGTGCCAGATGCAGCAAAGCAGCCCCAGAATGTAACTGAGCCTCCTCCATGTTTCACAGTAGGTACAATGTTCTTTTCTTTGTATGCTTCATTTTTGCATCGATTAACACAGAGCTTTGTGGCTTGTCAATACGTATTTTGGTAAATTACAGTCTCACTTTTTTATTATTTGCTTTCAATAGTGGTGTCCTCCTTGGTTGTTTTGAATTAAGTCTGCTTTGGCTCAAGTGACGGATGGTGCGATCTGACACTGATTTACTTGGAGCACCTTTGAGTTCACCACTAATCTCTTTGGAAGTTGTTCTGGGCTCTTTGGTTGCCATTAACTGCCCCTTAAATTTGTCATCGCTTTTCCTCTTGCAGCCACGTCCAGGGAGGTTGGCTACAGTCCTGTGGACCATAAACTTCTGAATAATTTGTGCAGTTATAGTCACAGGAACATCAAGCTGCTTGGAAATGGTCTTCTAGCCTTTACCTTTAATATGCTTGTCAATAATTGTCTTTCTCATATCCTGAGGCAGCTCTCTCCTTAGCTTTCTGTGGTCCATGTTCAGTGTAGCACACAACATGATACTAAACAGCACAGTAACTTCTCTTCAACCTTTAAATAGGCAGACTGACTTATTACAAGTTAGAAGACACCTGTGATGCTAGTTAGAGGACACACCTTATTCCAACATGCCCCTGTGGTCAACTAATTTTTTTCTAGGGGTACCATCATTTTTGTCAGTTTTATTGGTTGTTTTTTTAAACTATTTCTGCTGAACCACAATTCAAAAGCAATGTCTGATTTTCATTATTTATTTATTTATTTATTTTTGTGGTAAATTTGTATTTATTATTACTTTTTTCAGTTCTAAGTTATTTCAGTGATCATTATGTGTTTCTTTCTTTTATGGAAGGGTACCAACAATTTTGTCCACGTGTGTATTTGCATACTTTATTTGTTTACAACAAAATGTATCCATAACCTGCATAAATCCACACTACAACCAAAAAAGCTAAGTGTGTTAAGTTTGTTTATTTATTTTTTATTTATAAATATATATTATATATTTTTGTTCATTTAAAAAGGACAGTGGACATTAATGGACATCAACAAAAATATATAAGATGCAAACAGGCCACATTTGTGCAAACCTGCTGCTTTATTTCCATAGTCAGATGATAGTTCACAGATATTGAGGTTTCTCATATGACAATAATGTGCATATTACTCAAGACTTGCCTGCTATATTGGATGCTATACAGCCAGCGGTTGTTAGAGAAAAATGTGTATTCCCCACCTGGTTAGCAGTGGTTCTCGGATCAGTTGGAGAGAAGCTGCTGCACCAAAAACCTCCTAGTGATTGCTTTGGTTGGGAAAATGTGACTCAGATAATATACTAGCTACCACAGTAATCACAAAGAGGTTATTGCCAACCAGCTGGGGAATACATGTATTTCTTTAGAGACAGGTGACTACCAGGGAGTCACTGACCTGTGTGACTTGGACTTTAGCAATCATTTTCCCAGCGACTGCCATCAGTCTCCAGGAATACTCATTTTCCCCACACAACCAGTGGTTGCCAGATGGTTGCAGACCGGTCTCTTGTCCTGTGACTGCGGCTTTACTCACTTATTTAAACTTTATTTAACCAGGAAGGTCCCATTGAGATTAAAAATCTCTTTTTCAAGGGAGTCCTATCACAATAATTATCATACATTCAAAATGGTGGACAAACTATCGACACATGATTAGTGGTCACATATCCTCAAAATACAACAAAAGATACATAAAAAAATGCCAATGCAAATACATCATACCAATAATTTTAGCACAGATTTTACACGCTTTCTGATGCAACCCTCCCAGGGCTTGGGACTGTAATTAGCTCGTGCCCCCTGTAAGCTATGCCACTGTAAACCTGAATCTTTACAGGGTCATTGAGACACCTCGGTATTTATGGACAAGTGCGGCCTGTAGCAGACAAACTTTGCGTTTACTCTCCTTTCTCCTGTCTTCCTTGATTTTACTCAGTACAGTCTATAATTACATACATAATATTCTCTGCAGCCTGACAGGACTCACACTGATACTTTTCTCTCATCCCTCTCTACACACACACACACACACACACACACACACACACACACACACACACACACACACACACACAGTAATGTTCAAACAATAGAAGTACTTTAAAATCATTAAGTAATTCATATCTAATCCACAAAACATTTAACAAGTATCACCAAGTTTAAATGTCATTAAAGTTAAAATATTTAAGTTAACATTTTGAATCATAACTTAGCCTCTTTAATCACATTAAGCGTTGGGTTTACAGTGCAGCGTAGCACTCACAAGGACATGAAAAAAAAAGGGGGGGGGGGGGGGGTTAAAGCTCTGGTTCTTATCGCTTGTAAAGCAAGAGTTCATCAGTCATTTGACTTTTAATTTTCTGCCATCTCACACCTCCACCCAGCTGTCATTAGCCAGAACAGTATTTTAGCATTTTAGAGAAAGTCTGCGAGCGTAAAGGCCACTTTTTTAAATCATAGTTGGGGTGTTTTCGGCGACTGAGTGTGGCTTCCTCTTTGATGGCTGCAGAAACAACTCAGTGTTGTTTATTTCGCTGTTTCAGCAACGTGGCGTGCTGCTTCACCAGGAAACGCTTATCTGAGCTGCTCTGTGGTGGGAAACACATACAAATTTATAGACACAACACGCACACAATTAAAATAAATACATAACACTATGAGATATCAGTGTGAATGATTCCCTTACAGGACCCAAATAAACTGGGAGTAACTCACATACTTCTGTAACCTCTTTCTATGTGCAATCTGTTTGGTGAAATGTCAGAAATATATGAGAGACCTGGCAATCACTGAATCATAAATGGAAATTTATAGAGAGGCTACATCTCCTGATCCACAGCTGACCAAGCTTTTCTTGGTTTACTGCCTTCATAATATGACTTAGCATTTGTTCAGTGCTCTAATGGGATGAGAAGTGAGATAGGTCACATCGGCAGTCTTGACTGAGCCATTAATGAGCCGTAGTGTCATTTAACTCTGCACACGTGCAGTAGAAGAAAAACTTTTAAATCTTATTTGGAAACTTTTTAAAATCAGGTTCTCTGCATGTTTTTTTCTTGCCGCGGTGACCACTGAAATAAACTTATGGCTCTGCACCCATTCACTTCTTCAGGAGCTTCAAAGTAACTGGCCAGAAGCTTACCTCCATCTACTTAGCAGTCAATAGGGTGGAGGAAGTGGAAGGAGTTTGGGCATGTGCTTACCATAACCAGCATATCTTTCAGTCTCTCAATGGCCTTCTGATTGACTTGTCTCCGTGACAGATACGAGGTTAAGATTATGCTGAGGAAACAAAATGAAAAGAATGTGTTGAAACAGTCTTAAAGGAGGGTGAACTGGACACTGTATCACACTGCAATTACGGGCTTGACATTGTAGCGGGCACACTGTCATTTGTATACTTACATCTCTGCTAGTATGAGTGGCAGGGCGAAGGCCTCAGAAGTCAGATAGTGGATGGTGGTCTGTGCTGGGCTGGGGAGACTTTTTACACACACTCCAGTCACATTCAGCAAAGTTTCTCCATTTCTAAATGGACCACAGGAGGACCTGGAGATGGAAGAGGAGCAACAGATGAGAGAAATGAGCAGTGGATAAAAATAAAACCTAAAGATGAGCTTTAATTCTAGTGCGAAAAGGTTTCACATTAAAAATTAGAGAAAGAAGTAATGTATGCATGGGATGCAGTTGCAGTGAAGACCTTACGGGTTTTTGTTCAGTGGGCTTTGTAGCTGATAGTGGTTGAATGCCAGTGTTGCCGCACACATGAAAAGACCAACCAGCAACATGAAGTGGAATAAAACTGAGGAGCTGGAGCCTCGAAACATCCGCTGCTCTCGGACACAGCACCGCAGGACGTTGAACTGAAGACAGAAAAGGCACAACAAAAAGTTTCAGGCACATTTTAAACTAAAGCCAGACTTCTCTGCTGCATTCAATGCAGCCATCATTTACCCCAGTTATTTTAGCCCCAATCAGTAAGTTTTTGCTGCAAAATTAATTTGCCACACTGTTTTAGTTCAGCTCACCAGAGGTTATCAAACCTAAATCACCAGCCCCCATTCCCCTGCACGGTTGTCCTTAACTTGTTTTCTTCACCATCAGCCAAATAAATGGCTGATAGTTCAACTCTGCTTGCTTGCACTTGTCTGCATTTGGGTCCTACTCAGCATCCAGTCTGAACATCCTGCAGATTACAACACACCCTTTGCCTGATTTTTTTTTCCTGCTAACATGTTTGGTGCGTCTTGCCTGCTTGAAGACCATCTTGGGGTTTGTTTGCTTGCCATCTTGCTCTTGTGGGTTTTTTGGGTTTTTTTGTTTTTTATCTCTGCCAAGGATGGGTTTTTTGTTGTTGATTTTAGGTTGCTGTTTTAGTATGGTGATTCAAAGAAATTAGACAAATTTGCATAAAAATGTTACAAGATGTGGTCTTGGACCAGGAAGTGATTGAACTTTGGATTTGATCTAGACACAAGATTTTTTTCAAGGATTCTTAATTGTTGCAAGAGAAGGCAAAATTTTGGGCCATATCTTCCCAAATTTGTAATGAATTGAAACCATAAAAGTCAGGATGTTGTGGTCCTTGGGATTTTCATTGTTTCTGAGATTTTCAGTTGTTTGAATATATCATAGTATCATATATATCATTATCACAGTTTCATTGGTTGCCTAAGTGTTGAAGTTTGGGGTTCTTTTGGATTTGGGCTTATTGTTTTGATTTCATTTTCATTCTAGTAATCTTTAATATTAGCTCTTGCATTTGAGTTCCAGTCACTGTTTAGTATTTAAGCAGTTCTGGATTCTGTCTCTTAGTTTCCTTATATTCCACAATGAATTTGACCCTCTGGTTACTTCCTTCTAGTTCTAGTGATCAGTTTGAGTTGTGTGTTTTCTGTTCCGGATAATTTATTCTAGCCTCTTTTGTTTCCCTGTTGCATATTTTAGTGTGATTTTTCAGGAATATGTGTTTAGTTGCGTCTGATTGTCACTTCCTGTTCTGTTTCCTACCCTGTTTTTATCTTATCTACACCCGTGTCGTGTTCCCCCAGCTGTTTCCACTCCTCTGATGACCTGTAAATAGTATTTTGTTTACTTTTCGGGTGTGTGTATGGGGTGGGGTGGGGGTACTTTTGTATGCACTGTTGTGTTTTGAGCCCTGCATTTGAGTCTTTTATTCTATAGTGCATGACATAGGATCCTTCTGAATTCAGGAACTCAGTTCACAGATCGAATGGGGGAATTTTTATTTATTTATTTGGATTTCTTTCTGAATTAACATGAATGAACTTTCTGACTGAACCAGCTAAAATGTGTTCCTGTTTAGTTTCCCCCACTTTCTGTTATTGTTTTTATCATTACAGCCACTGCTTTTTTTTTTTAATAAGTTTTTTCTTCTACAGATTTATGTAGATACCAGTCTAAAAATAGACGAAAGAAGGTGAAAAATATATCAAACTCTTATGCCCCAACCTTTTTAATGTAAAATGTGACCACCAACGTAACGATTCCTATGAGAGGCAACAGAGGGCAGTAATAGACTCCCACCCAGGATACAGTCTGACTGTAAACAAGGTCCAGCACGTTGAAAGGTATCAGGAAGCGCTGTTTCCCTGACAGCCGGGCCAGCAAGGATGTAGGATACTTCTCTTGTAACAACCTGTTAAACATAAGGGAGATGGTTTAGACTGAAACTGTCCTGGCATCTACTCAGATGTGCGTTGTGCATTGATCTTTCCATTCAAACCACAAAGATGACTGAAAAAGAAATCTTATTCAAACCCACTTCCTGGGGTATTCAAAGAGAAAGACACTGCAGAAAGTGGCCAGGAAGTTGAAGATGCACAGCTTATACATCTCTCTACCAAACTGGTTCTCCTTGCACTAAAAACAATAAAGAGACACACCGATTAAAAAAAAAAAAAACCTGGACACTAAGAAAAAACTTTAAATCCTCGATGATGTCTCATTAAAGATCAGTCTGTAGCACCTCACAATCTTTTGTTGTCGTGAAGACAAAAAATAAGTAGATCCCCAGGGATGCCAGCTTTAAGAAGATGCTCCTAAAGGAAAGACACAATGAATTTGTTCATGTATGCATACCTGTATGTAGATTAAATTTTTATCTCCCTTTTCACCTTACCTCAAAAGAGTAGCATTCACCTGCATGGTGAAGGAGTAATCTTCAAAAGACGAGATCTTACGGAAGATGTGGGGCAGGACCAGATTGACAAAGGTGATGGTGATGGGAGGAAGATATTGGAGGAGCAAACTGACCAACCAGTAGTAGCTAGAGTTGCTCTAAGAGGCACAAACACACAGTATCAGCTGTTCAGCAAGTTCATTAAATCATACTTTAACAAAGCATTTTTTTCTTTTTTTCAGGAATATTTATTTACTTTAGATATAAGAAAACCAACAAATAGAAACATACAGTTTAAAAAAAAAGCAAAAAAAAAAAGCACATTTCTCAGGAAAAAAAAGGACCCAAATACAGGACACAGAAGCAGGTTAAACAACAAAAAAAAGGCAAGCCTTTGTAAATGCCTACTAAATGTGATGAACATTCTCCTTTTATAGTGAGTGTTTATGGGTGGCTCCGGGTGTGCTCGCAACTTTCAGTTTGTTCTTGCCGTGTTGCGCTTTTATTTTGAAAGGTTATGTTTACGGTTGCCATGCCAACACTCTGCGGCCGTCTGGTTTGGCTCTACGTGTAGATAACGTTGTGAGGTGGAAGACGAAGAAAGCCAAGTGGTATTTATTGTTTATAAGTTGATGTTCGTAAGACACAAGCTTGTCTTGTCATTTGTTGCATTATCTTTACTGTTTCGCTCTTTTTTCCACGCACGCTCTTTAGTGCAGAGCTCGCTAGCGGAGAGGTCCGGGTCTAAAACTTGATTAGCACCCTTGGAGAGCGGAATGAGGTATAGAAATGTTGATTGTACACTCTATGACAAATGTTATTTGTTTTACCTGAAAAGTGTCATTTCATTTGTTCATATGAGTAAATTGCATAGTTTGTCAAGATTGCCTGTAATATGTGTTTGAAAGTTTTATTTGTTTATTTAAAGGAAAGGTTATGGAGTTGTTAACACTTATTTACTATTTGGAATTGTGACTAATACTGTAACATAATGTTCATAAGAATTGTTTGTGAATTATATCTGCTTTGTTCTGTAGTTTTCACGGTGTCAAGATGGCAAAGTGTCACAGTACCACTGTCTGGTGCTTACCAAAGGAAGAGAAATAAACGACACCCGTTTGAAACTCTACGTGTCTGGTTTATACCATCCAAGGGGCCGCTACAGCCTTTTATGGTTGTTACAAAAACAGAGACAGAAAGCCTACTCGGTTTAAAAAAAAAAAAAGGCGCACAGGAAGAGCAGATAGTTGACAAGGGAATGCATTATAAAAGAGAGCTGATTAGACAAAAGTGGAAACTATTGAGGGTGGGGCAGACAAGCACAAAGAAGGGAAAACATCAGACCATTACCTCTTTCAGAGATGTTTGTGTGGCGAAGTAGATGAGGTAAAAGGCTCCAGCCAGCAGAGAAAAAACAACCAAGTTGAGGACTAATCTGAGCAGGTAGAGACGGACCTTCTCTCCAAGAGTCCTCTGAGCCGCCCGCAAAGAGAAACTCTGCTCCTCCAGGAAAAGCTGAGCGGGAACAAAAACTCTTATGTTTTGGATTTTTTTTTTTTTTTGTATTTAGCTCTGTGATATACAGTATGTATGAAAACATAGCTTGGCTGCACAACTCCACAAACTTTTCACAAACTTCGCCAGCAGTTTAGCAAATTTACAACCCTGTATAAGGGCGTCGGGTAAACAGGTACAGAGTGCCTGACCGTTCACCTTGAGGTCATTTCTGATGAAGCTGTGTTTGAGACTCGCAGCAGCGGGATCCTGGATGGTGAAGTCCCAGCCACAGAAGATCTTATAGCTCACATTCATGCTGTAACGCTTCCCGAGCATCCAGGTGTGCTTGTAGCCGACTGTTGTTCTATCACACGTGACATATGTAAATAAAACATCTGCTTAACCTCTTGTGTTGCATTGTTGTAGAGCACTAACCTGCGGACCACTATAATGAGACTGAAGGTTAGGATTGTGAGGATTCCAGCAAAGTACAGCAACGGTGTGTTCAAGCACTTCAAATCCAGGGAACCTCGTGTATAAAAACCATAAAAGACAGGGGAACGATCCAGGTAGCCCTGTAGAAAAGACGAGTAAAAGATTATAGGACACATGTGGGCTATACTTAATAAATCATACACATAGATTAGAATGCAAAAGCTTACTGTTCCCAAGAAGAAATCTAAAGCAGAGTCATTTGCTTCAAATCTCAACTGTTCTGTAAAATCAGAGAGAATATGTATATTTTTTTAAGTCAGCACGCAGTTGTGGTTAATTTACCACCATCTGTTGTCATGGCTGACTCACCATGCTTGCCCCTGCCATAAAATATTGTTGGCCCCAGAATGAAACCACCGATAAGAGCGCAGTTTAGCAGGTTCAAGTAAATCAGGTATCTGAGGAAAACAAAATAGGACTTCACGCCAACTCCAAACCTGCCTGGAACAAATCAAAAAGGATTTTACCTGTGTCCATTCACAGTTACAGCACATATTAAGTTAATTCACACCAAGCCCTTTTTACCTTCAATGGTCCGGAGGGTGTGTCGCCATGGCACCAGGCCAGACAGAGCTTCCCTCATGTGTTCCCTCACCCTCTTCCCGCTGCTGCTTTGGGTCTTCCTCCAGGACTCCCAAAAAGCTATATTGCAAAGTTCCAGATTCCTCCTCTCCCTAGGAAATAGCATAAATGTTACATAAACTCCTATTTATTTTAACATGTCAATTCTAGACCTTCATCATGATATATACAAGTGAAAATAAAACATACTTTTGAGCTACCAGACAACATAGTGGGTTTGTTTAAAACACGGCTTCTGACCGAGTTACAATTAAGGGTGCCAGCAAATGACTGAGGGCCGTACAGAGAAAAAGATTGTCACAGCAAACACTTTTCTTTGAAATGCTTCTGTTAACACTTCAGTGTTATCTGTTGACAACTGTCGTTTGTTTAACCATGATGTTTCTTGACCACAGCTATGATGTGTTATAAAGTTTTAGTCAGCTATGAGGGCTGAAACAGAAGAGCTGAAACTAAAGAGGTGGGCTGCTACTGTATATCATACATCAACATGTATTGTGGATTAATGAAAGATAATAATTAAGTGATTGTGACTTTTACTCAAGTAAAAGGTCTAAAAACTTATTTTTCCTATTTTGCAAAACAGCTATTCAGTGAAAATCAGTTTTCAGGCTGTTGTGTAATGCCCCTTATCATCTGCTTTAGGGGAAAGAGCTGCACATGAGCCTGAAAATCGTGCCTAATATTTAGGATTTCCTGTGGCTCCCGCCCCTGTTTTTTTCCTAGGTCACATCTGTGCCACTCCATTTTTAAAAAATTCCTGGAAACGATCCTGGTGGGTTTCACTAAAATGTTCCCACACAGGCGTGTGGGATCATAAGCATCATTTTACTGGCTCATACGCTGAAAATTTTGGAAACAGCTGTTCAAAGGCATACAGACACTCAGAACTGTAATATATTTCTTTAAGCAAATCAGTAATATTCTGCTTCTGTAAGAAGTTAACAGCATCATTTTATACTTGTACATCAAAGTAAGATGTAGATGAAGAAGGTTTGGGAAGTCTGTAATAAGCTTGCTCACCTGGCGCTCCTTTTTCCCTGCATACACATGGCCAAGTTTCTGAGTGGCTGCATATACGTTTTGTCTCTGGATCCTCTGGACAGGAGGCCACTCTTCTCCCCAGCCTCTGGGCCACTCTGGTTGGCGTCTTCCGAAAAGTCATGTCTGTTCTGCTCAGGTCGGGAAGCTTGGATGCTGGGCAGCAGGTCAAATATCTCAGTCTGATAATACTCACAGGAGTCTGAAGACAGGGTGGACTGAGTGCTTTCCTCTGTGATGAACGCACAAAAGTAGATTATGGTACATGTTTGTATACAAAGTGTTTTAATTAGCTTAATTCTTTTCATCATTTTCATTTGTTTTGTCTGTAAAATGTAAGAAAATGCTTTAAAAAATGACTAAAGTGACTTATTCAGAGTCAAATTGCTTTGTTAGTAAAAAGAGGTATATTTGGCTCGCAGTAGAAGATCCTAGCACTCAATATACAAACAACTCAAACACAAGACAAGACACAACACAGTAAATACATGAAGTTCCCCTCATCACAAAAAACAAACATTAAGCAACTAAAAGCGAACAAGAAAAGATTGCGTCTATATCATCTCTGCAACTTGGTCATCTGAGAGAGGTTAAGTCTTTGAATGTCTTTTGTTTCCCAGCCAGCAGTGCAAAAATTAAACACACATTTTTTAACTTTAGAATGACATTATAATACAACAACAGGTAAATAATTAACAACCATGTCAGTTATTTATTTAGTTTACACCGCCTATGATTTATCTTTGTTTCTCTGTTGCCTCTGTATGTAAGGTAAGAAGCAAGAAGTCACAGTAGTGCTGAATGTGACCTGTGTTAGATTAAAACATCAGGGCAACCAGTCAACTGGCAGTAAGCTGCCCAGCTACCCTATACTGAGCACAGTACATATGATCAGTGTGTCATTAAGTATAATCTGTCACACACTTGAACATACTGTGAGTACTGACACCATGTTGTTGTCTCTCACACACACATAGATGTCAGGTGCACAGGCACATTTGTTGTTTTTTTTTCCATTACCTGACATGAGCCTCATGAAGTTGACATTTTCGTGCTCCTCCATTTTTCTCTTGAACTTCCTCTTTTAATCAAAAATACAAAAAAATTTTAAAAAAGAAGCATCCAAACTTCACTCATTACATTTCAACAAGCTTCTCCACCCAAGCTGCAACTTAAAGTCGTGTGAAGTAAGAGGTTACTTCCGCAATCTGCACTGAAAATATCCTGCTTTAAACCTCACATCGTCACGCTGAAGTGAAGACCTCTGAGTGGCTGTTGTAGAGTTTGTATTTGTCCCTCAAGCGCTTTGTGAATGGCTCACTTTTTTTTGCAGGTGAAACATGTAAGCTTTGTTCACACTGAGGCCGAACGTCACAGCTCCAGGAAATCATATGACAGGATGCAGACTTAGGCGTTAGAATGGTGGCAACATAACAACAAATGCACCCAAACTCACTGGACTGACAAACATTAAATCCTGAAATTTTTAAGGTTATTTATTCACTGAGTGTGATAAAGGTTTTGGCTTAAGACAGGACACGCGCCCTACCAGAGCTTTTTGGTGTTGTTTCATGTGTTTCATATCCTCAATTTTATTACATTTTCTTGTGTTTAAGCACTTTCTAATAATTTCTAATGTAGGTTGATCTGTTTACAGGTGTTTTTTTTTTCAGTGGATTCTGCTATAGTGCACTGTTAAGCAAATATTTGTTTTAGATTACATTTTAGACTCTGTTTATACGGCCTCTTTAAACTATCAGTGAAATAAGGTAAACAGTCATCATCTTCCTTTTTCAGTGAAGTCTTTACTGACACATCAGCTGCACTGAGAAGTGTTACCCCACTTGCACACAGACGTTTGAGCACCGTAGCAAAAAGGCTCTTTACACCCACTCACCAGACCACTAAGTTGTCTGAAATTTCCAGTCAGTCATTTACAAAGAAACATGAGCGCAAGTGTAATTTCTTATGTACTCGTTCAACATCATTGGTTTCAATTCTGCTGAGACTGCAACACTTGGAGTTGATTTTCACTTGCGCTGACACACTTTTTTTCTTTTTTCAGTTTTACCCGGTGCTACTGGATTATTATATCAAATTCAAGACTCGTTTTTAAAGCACATCCTGATTTATGATTCATCTCCACTGTATCAGAGAAGCAGGGTACACACTGTTTAGATTGTACTAAGGACTAAGACATGATGCATTAAAATGTGTTGTGTGTTGACACAGATCTGTCAGTGCTGCTGCTAGGCTGTTTTCAGAGTGGGGAAAATTTAAAGCTGGCATCCCCACTGCACAAACTGGTAAGCCTATTGTTCATTTTTGCGGCCTGTCCAAAAGCAGGCATGTGTCCAATGTGGAGGCATGTGGTGGCACAGAGCCTCCAAAAGACATATGCTGCTCTCTCATGAATACTATTGGACAGGAGTACTGTTAATGTCCAACACTACTGGATGAAAGCACAGAACTCCAAAGTACATTTACTCAATTACTTTATTGAAGTACAAGTGAATTATGATGTATTATTATAGGTAAAGCATCCCAGCATAATATAAATAATTAAAATCATCTCTACCTGCACCATTAAAGTGATACACATTAATTTATCAACAATTATGATCCAATAATATAACAGGTGTGTGATTCTGAAATGGGATGTTATCCATAATGAGTTAATTTAGCAATATTTGAAACTTTTGTGTTATTTGGTAGGAATATGACTTTTACTTGCTTTTGCTTACAAAACAAACTATATTTCCAGGCTCTTGTTCAGTACCACTTTTTATGAATACATCTGTATTAGGTCCTCTGTTTGCCAGTTTTCTTCACTATATTTATTTCCTATCATATATTACCTAATCCTGTGACCCCACCCCTGTCATGTTCAGCAGTCCTGGCTAATCGCATTCAGACGTCTTTCTGTACATTTGCTTTGTTTGAAACACTAATGCCATTTGTTTTGTGCCTGTGTGTGTGTGTGTGTGTGTGTGTGTGTGTGTGTGTGTGTGTGTGTGTGTGTGTGTGTGTGTTATGTCTAATGTGTTTGCTTATATTGGTAAATAGACTGTAGTAAACAGGATTTATGAAGGGTTTATACAGTACCAGTCAAAATTTTGGACTGTCCAAACTTTTGACTGGTACTGTATATTAAATAAAGCAATTACTTGTTTTCCACGTGTCTTTATGACTGCGTTATTGTACTTACATAATAATATCATCAATCCACTCCTTTTTGGCCATTTAAAATATCTTATATCTAATACATATAGAACTTTGATTTTATATTTGCTGCAATTTCTGCTGCCCTCTTGGCCAGATCTGGAAAAGACCACTTTAATGTCAATGACACTTCTTAGCTGCATAAATAAAGGAGTCAAAAACTGATTGCAGCGTCTACGTTGTGACAGGAATGATATGCCTGGCTCAAAATGGCTTGATATCGTTCACGTTTCACAAAATTTATGCCAACAAGTTTTTTTTACAAAAGTTTAAACACCGGCAATCTTTTTTTTTTGTCAAACTCCGGACAACACTTTATGGTACCACACCGGAAGAGACATATATACATAAGTATACGTATACATACGTATGTATGTTGATGGGCAGAGCATCCAAATTGAATAGGACTGAACCAAGAGTGCCAATTCTGCGGGGGTCGAAATTACATTATGTCGCTATCGGTTCTTGCCGGTATGTATATAAAGTCGTTTGGAAACAATGTCCCATCTTAAGACGTTAGTTTATTTTTATATGAGCGAAGTAATTTATCTACATCTTTAACAAATTCAAGTTTTTTTAAAAGTAGAAACCCAGTAGAACCCCAGCAACCCTTAATGGTTTCTCCCCCGCTGTTCTGGTACGCGTGTTGACTGTTATGACTGACGGGTTAGTGAAGAGCCAGCAGGTTTGTCGCGGTACCGAACGGGTGAGTGAACGGTTTTGGAAACTCTTTTTAGGGGTTTAGCTGCTATGTCTTTTATATTTTTTGGTCAGCTCAAAAGTGAACGTTCACGAAAGTCTTTGACAAGTTGACCCGCAGCCTGTTGTTAAAGTTTAAGCTAATCGACAGCAAAGGGAGAAGTTGGTGTGTTTAAAAGGCACAAGCTCTGACTCGGCTTTTTTTTTTCTTTTTGTCTCTGAACATGTTCAGCAGAAAAGCCTGCAGATGTAATTACAGGGTCACAATCTCGGATGAATACGCTTTTTGTTGTGTGTTGTGCGACGGCAGAGTAGATTGTTTCAGCAGTGTGTGTTTCCCCAGTGGGAGAAACATTCAGATTAAAAGGAAGATATATGGAGTGAGCCTATAATTTAGTGCCCTCTGTTCTAAATTAAATAGGAAAGATTATTATGGGCTTGAATAACCGTGTGTGTGTGTGTGTGTGTGTGTGTGTGTGTGTGTGTGCGCGCGCGCGCGCGCGCATCCCTGGCTGTGTTAATTGCACGAGCATATTCTCTGTCGTCTATTATAATCTACTGTTTTTATTCCTCAGCGTTTGTCCAGTTTCCAACCTTTGTTTACTTTAAAATTAATCAGAGTTGCTGTAAGCCAAATCGGCCTCCTTTTCTCTGTAACCCACCATTTCTCCAAGCTTCACCCAAACTTTAAGGCATTGTAATCCCACTCTTTTGTTTTGTTTCCATGTTTACTGTAGCTCTGCCTCTGTTGGCTTTTCTCAGCACTCTGCAGTTGTTGGAAAGCTGTCAGGGTGGACTGATTCCGTTTTGTACCCCCTTCCTTTATCTTGCCTCTATGCTGATATCTCCTGTAAACTTTCAGACCATTCATATGGTGATAGGCCGTGTTTTGGTTTGTGGAGTGTGTTGTCCTCATTGTGACATGGTTAAACTGCCCTCCTTTGAGCTTCCAGTGGGATTTGTCCAGATGTTCATTCTATTTATTTAGTTTTTTTTTTTTAAAAAGTCTCTTAATTTCCCCCTTTTAGCCCCCCCCCCCCCCACCCCCCGCTTTGCTTTTGTCACTCTGTAAAGCCCAAATTCACTTCCCACCATTTTTAATTGAGTTTATTCCCTTTGCTTTTACTTGTTTGTTTTTTCTTCAGTTGAATTACAATTAAATTTTAATGTGCATGAGTAATTGTGTTAAATAATGCTGACCAAAATATAATATTCAAGCATCCCTTCACTGAACTTCATCCGTTAACCCTTCTATTGTTTTCCAGCTTATTTTGTCTGGCTGTCATTCAGCTCAACTCTGACCCCTCTGCTGAACTCATTTGTCCCACTCTCACAGTATCCTGTGCTGGGCATACATTCTCAGAGGACTGCCTCAATAAGAGTTGGACTTAGTCATTAAGGTAAGACAAACGATAGGACAAAATATAAAGAATGACTCAAGCTTCGCAGTGTTGTATGAAGCTGCTTTGTTTGTCTCTTTGCCCTGCAGAAGTGAAAATCTCTCTATGAGTTGCATAACAGTAATAAACCCAAAATGCATATGGGAGCAAATGGATGCAGTAACATGATCCTGGAAACTTTTTGGTAATGGGAAAAGTGTGTTTGAGAGGAATGGAGAGCATATGTGTGCTGTAGAGTGTCCTAACAGAGCCAAAGCAAGCTCAGTAAAAAGGATTAAAGTTGATGGTGGTAGGATGGCATTTTTGAGCCATGCAGTCATTTAGTCAGCGATTGGGCTGATATGCAGCGCTCCACCCAACTTTTTGTATGACGAAACAAAAGCCAGGAAGACCAGCACTCCAGGCTAAAGGTCCAGGTCTATGTATAATCACGCATGTGCAATGATTATGCGCTCTTTGTTTGTTGCTGACCAAGCAGTGCAGTTTACAGAGTGCCACTCATATTAAACCAGTAGTTGTCCAGATGTTTTCTGGCATGCCTGACATCAGAAGCTGGAAAAAAGTTCACACCCCACAGTTTTTATTGGTTATCATAAATAATAATAATAATAAAAAAAGATCAGTTACCTAAAAAAGGTTCATAAATCATCAAAGCAATAGCATCAGGGAAGTGGTGTTTATTTAGTTTCACTTCATATGAGTCTGAATGATTACTAGTGCTTGATCAAGGATGCATCCAGCATCCAGATTTGTGGTATGGCAGGAAAATAAGATGGCATGTACTGATGTCAGTGGCTTTTATTTACCTGCTGTCACTTCAGATTTGCTCTGGTTAAATGTGCAGAAATTGTGTGGACAGGTGAAAAATGATCTTTAAAAACACCCCCGTAAAGAATAGATTTGGTTTCCTTGAAGAAAAAAATGGTTATGTGGCTGTGGTGACGTCACAATCGGCTCATGACAAAACCAATGTGGCAACCATAAAGGATGGAGGTGCCACTGTAGCTCATTAGGTAGAGCAATATAACGAAGGCTGATGCTCTTACTGCAGTGATCAGGGTGGCCATTTGTAGTTGGTCTCACCCATTCTGTCAGCGCTACACTGTCCCATCAAATAAAGCCCTTAAAAAAAAAAAAAAAAGAAGTTAAGTGGAGCATCTGTGTTTACAATATGTTGCAAGATTGCATTGTGGGGATTTTTTTTTTCAGAATGACAGGAACTTAAGTTTTCCTCTTCAGTCAGTGTGTGGGCTTTGAAGGTTTGTTGAATGCAAGCTTTGATAACAGATCTCCACAGAGAGAAGTACTTGTGTAGTATAGAGTACTGCATCCTTATCACAAGCAGATTTTTTTATATGAAGTCATCATGACTACGTTTGAACTGATGTTTCTGTTGTGGGAGCATGTAAACAGGAAGTGGATCTGATGTTTGATGGAGCTTAATTTATTCTCACAGGGAACTTGTGGGAATAATTTAAGCACTCTTCTATGTTGTTAGACCAGTTGTCTATCTTTGAGAAGCTGATATCTGATCCCATAGATGTAAGGTTGAGAAGTCAGAACAAGCTTACAGAAATACATTTACCATTAATGTATGGTGTATATTGTATTTTGTTATCTTCAGAGCTTTTATAATGGGATTTAAATTATTTAGTAAATGGACCCCAATTGTATAACCCTTTATTGACCACTCATAGTGCTTTCTGAGTATTGTAACAGACATTTTTCTAAAGCACTGTAACTGTAACACAGCCATAAATATGCAAAGTGAAAAAAAAGTGTTATCCTATTTTTTAAATATATATTTAATTTTCCTTTCTGTAAATGTTTTTGATAAAATAATAATGGATTAAGAGGATTAATGAGGGATTAATGAATGTTTTTGGCTTATCCAGAAATCTTTTAAAGTTACATGTTATCCATTAACTAGTCCTATTTATTGATATACACTATTACCAACTTAATGTCAGATAGTGAAGAGAGGGCTCCCTTTGTAATAACAATGAGGAAAAATCTTAAAATTTTAGATTCTATATCATCAGTCACTTTTACTAAATATAATCTTTTAAAAGTAATCCATTCAGTTTAATATATTGTGTCTGCTCAGCTGTGTAGAGCCTCTGAACTGTGAAATGGGTGGAGATATTTTCAGATAAGGTTTTTTTGTTTGTTTGATTGTTTGTCTTTTTATAGTCAGCTATGACCAAAGAGCAGAATTTATTGCTGCTTCAAGCAGGGTCGGATTGATCTTGTAAAGAGGATTTACTGGTCATTATTGACTATCTGGCTTCAGTTTCATTAGATCCTCAATCCTCCACTAATGCTGTGTTTTATTTGTCTCTGTTTATGCATTAAAGCAACAGGACTCCATGTCTCCAAGTCTTAGATGGAGGTTTACTTGAAGCTGTTGCCCATAAATTAAAGCAGAGGATAAACTGAGTGATGCAGAAGTCCATTTAAAATTCAAACAAGCCAGCGAGCATGCTTCCTCAAAATCTCTCATGACAGTCTCATGGCAAAATCTGACAATGCATCAGCCTGTCTGCAGTCATGAATATTCATGTCACTGGTGACATCGTGGCATCTGACTCTAACCACAGGCCTCATCACAAACAGCACCACAGTGAGGCTCTCAGAAGTCTGGACAAAATGAACACAGCTCCTCGTGACAAGTCGTCCTCATGATTAACAGCCACCTTGCACTCATTGTAAAGGCTACTGAATGTTGACAGCATGCAGTGGAACTTGACACACATTTACACTTAAAGCATGCCTGTAAACTGTGCAGGGCAAGCAGTAACAGGATCAGAGCAATCAAATTCCAAGAAAGTGCGCTGGCATTTCCTTCCCCCTTACCTGTAACACATCTGTAATGCTCCGCCTCCTAATCCTTCTCTTGCCCTCCTTCTGCTCACAGGTAGAGGAAATAAACGCCATGGTGGGAGTGGAGTGCAGGTCTGAGCAGGCAAGGGTGTGATTCCCGAGGCAGCCAGCTGGACACATCGCGACTGTCGGCAGAGAAACAAAATGTCCCGAGATGTAAACTTTGACCTGAGCCACCCGCTCATGGAAGCTGGACTGGAGTAAGTGTTGCTGTAGTGCCTAGTGTAGTGCTTTTTTTTTTCCCTCCAAGTCCTTTAGTTTTTTTTTGTTTTGTTTTTTTTTAAACCACGTGACCAACTGCTAAGCTCCACTTTATTGTCCTCGTGTTTGTTTGTTTGAACAAAACTATGAATGCTTGCGTGCTTGCTTGTGTTAATTCTTGTGTAAAGGTCAAAGGTAGCAGAACTTGCTGTCTGTCCTTCTATAGAGGAAAAGAGTCACTGCAGCTAGTTTCGACTTACAGTATCTAAAACAGCTAGGGCAACTTCCCCCACCCCACCTCAGAGAGCCTGTCTGACTGGGATCCAAAACAAACTGAACAATTAGAAACAGGACACACACAGTACTGAAATATCGTCCCTTTAGAATTATAAGCTTCCTTCTTTTTGACAAAATTGACTTATTTTCATATTCTTATTCACTGACCGCTAATCAATAATATGTAAGAGATTTTTTTCAATTATATACAACTTTGGCCATTTTATTCACAAAACAAAAAGATTTTATCTGCAAAAATCAAACTTTAACTTGGTATTATAAGGTTCTATTTCTTAATATCTCAAAACTGGTCAGAATGCAGATAGAACCTTATAATTCTAAGGGGACGATATGTTAAAATATGAGGGGTGCTATGAAATAAGCCTGGTTATTGTCCCAAAAACTAAGAACTTTGTTGGAAAATGTTTATTTTTTCTGTCAGTCTGGTATATAGTTGATGTAATGCCAGCATCAACTTTTATTATTTAATGCGTGTCTGCATCAATGGATCAGTGTGTGCCTGCATCAGTGTCAGATAAAATATGACCAAATACATGGTCATATTCATGAAGATGAATTGCCTCATAATTGTCTGTTCTGGTGTGTATCTGAATGAGACTGTCACTGGCCAGACCTACATCACTTAATGAGGAAAGGATTATTTTTTGCTATTTATAAAACATTTTTGTATATGCAAAGTTTCCCCAGACAATACACTTTAGTTTATGACTGAGCCTCCACTGGGTTTTACAGACTCTCACATATTCACTGTTGCACCTCTCTCCTCACCTCCACTGTACATATTAATGATGATTTGAACCAAAAATTTCTAATTTTAATTCATGACTCTATAAGACCAGTCCAGTCCTTGTGTAATTTGTCATACCTCAATGCCAGCCAATGTCTAAAGAAAAGCTTAAATTTTTATTGATTTTTTTTTTTTTTTTTTCCCCTCCCTTTTTTCCTCTTTAGCATGTCTGACTATATTTGGCTCAAATGTGCTCTAGATGGTTCAGGAAGAGGCTCGCAGCCCACCATCCCTCATAGGATCACTAGTGGCTGAGTCAGAAAGTGTTTAGTCTGTAGTGTACTCAGTGGCCACTGACCCCTCCAAGCACTTTGGAGCCTTTGAATGTAGCTTAGTCTGTAACACCCTCTTTGCTGTTTTGTTGTCGGTCCTCAAGTCTGTGTGTCCCCCCCCCCCTTCCAGAAGCCCAGCAGATGAGGAAGGTGTTCATGACTCATTTCAGCAGCTGATAGCAGAACATGGTGAGAATGAGCCCAGTGCCTTGGAGCTGCAGCTGCTGCAGAGAGATTTGGAGGAGAGTCAAGGTACTGTCGTAGTAAAGTGTAATAAATGTAATAAAGTGCAAGGATTTTTCATTTTGTCTGTTTTCTGTTCTCAGACAATGTGCCCTTGTTTAACCCTGGACCCGAGCATGGGTCACAGAGGCAGGGCGGAAGTGATGTGGAACGCGATGACAGTGAAAGACCAGTAGACCCCATCATAGGTGAACAGTGGTCTTCAGACACCTTGAAAGTCCTGTCTTCCATGCCCAGTCGCACCATTGGTGAGTCCTGCAAAAGTCAAGAAAATACGCATGAAGAGAGAACAATAAACCCCTGATAACAGAATAAAAGGGTGTGAAATTTTCCTTTCAGCTAACCTCTTGACTCATCAACAGTAATATAGCATACAGTGTATATGCTGTTAGATTGAACTTTTTGCAATATCTTTTACATTACTGAGAAATATCAAGCTTCTCAAACAGTTGAGAAAACTTTTACCACACTTTGGTTTCTGTTGAAATCCAGTCAAAATCCTTCGTGTAAAATTTCTGAGAACACTGCTGTTCAACATAGTTTCTGAGAAATGTACAGGCCTGGAACACAAAGTACTATCGGAAAGTTGGCCTTGCTCAAAGTGCGTTGTAGTGCTTCAAAGTGCTTTCTAGTAAGTAAAATGGATTGCTAAATAAACAGGCAGCTCAGCTCGTTGTAGTGGAAAGGGAAGTGAAGTGTCTTATTGTTGAGCTTCACCATTGGCATGTGTTGGTTCTGTGAAACGATAACATGATGTTACTAGTGCCACACACGTTAAGACTGACGTGCTGCATGAGGAAGCAGTTCAACTATCACCTTCCTGTCTGTGGTAGATCAGGGCGTCAGCGTGGTGGGAGAGATTGCTTGATTGCTTTGCAACATGAAGCAATAGTTTAAGCATCAGAAACACAACTAAATCTTTCAGTGTTCAACTTATGTAAACAGTCTTCTATCAAACAAAAGAACACTTGTGTTTTTATATATTTGCATATCACTGCAGTGTTCTATTTTATAAATCTAGCAGTTCATCTTCATACAGTGTTCCTTTAAGTTTCTTAATGTCGTTGTGTTGTCGCTGTGTAAAACGTATCAGTAGTAGTTGTGAGGAGCTAAAACACTGATTTTTCTTTGCATTTAAACTATCCACACAGGTGGTTTAAGGAACCTTTCATTTTTTAATATAAAAAGTTTAACTATAAAAAAATACTGATAATACATTTCAGCCCGTGTGTTTTCTCACTTTCAGAGGCCCATATGGGCCAGCAACTCACCAATCAACTTACCCAGCTTCTTTTTTTACTGGCCCTGCCTCATTAGATTTTTGGTCATGGTGAACCCTGATCCCTGACCTTTCTTGGTATTTTTTTCCAAGGTTGTGAAAAGCTTATAAATCATCCAGAAATTTAAATTGGGTGTTGATGCTGGGTAGATTTAGGTGAAACCAGAAGTTGGAAGATCTGAAATTTCTTTGAAGAAACAAATGTTGTTGATCCCGGTTCTTTGCCAGGACGCAACAGGGGAGCCATCATCTCTCAGTACTACAACAGGACCTTGCAGCTTCGGAGACGCAGGCAGACCAGACCATCCATACGAGATTTCTCTCCCTCCGCTAGACCATCCATACGAGGCTATGGCATGCAGGCAGACACTACAGATGGAGAAGGTGGAGGCTGTAAGACAAGTGATGTGCACCGATTACTCTCATTAAACATGCTTGACATCTTTGTAATGCAAACAATGCCACCTGTGTTCATTACAGCAAGTAAGAGGGAACGTCTGGTGAACAACCTACAGAACCTGTCTGTGAGCGACAGAGTGAGGATGCTCCGAGGAATGCCTCTAAGTGTGGCTGAGAAGAAAGAACTCAGGTATGTTCCTTGTAGTCACTGGTCCAGTTGTGTTTATCTATGAGGCCGCAAAGACTACCTGGTTAGCTTTGCTCTGCAAAAGACCAGCTGCAATCACTCATTTATTTATTTTTAACATTTTAAATACTGCATATAAATGGAATGAGCTAAAAAAATATGCAATCTTTGATTTTACTGGAGCATTTTAAAAGGTTATGTTTACCTCTAAACGTTCCTTCCTTGTTTATGTGCACAGGTGTTTGGCATTGCAGAAGGAAATTAGCTCATTTTCAAACAAGCAGCTTTCCTGTTTCAGTCAACTCAAATACTACATCATTATTGTAAGTTACCACCATAAAAATCTGGACTACTTCTTTTTCTTTTCTATGATGCATTCAGGTAATCTAGACACTGTATGTACTCAATCTCCTAAATCCAAATTCTTTGGGTTTTCATATTCATCGTCCCTGTGCGAGGCTGATGTTTTTTTTCTTTCTTTTCTTGCATTTATTTCACGTGTCACATTTAAAGTATCACAGTAGAAAGAGGTGCTATGGGGCCCAGGGCCAGTGTGGCACCTCCAAACTAAGTTGGATACCACCGTCCACACCAGGGTAGCAACCACAACGTGTTTAGCCTTCCTTCTTATTTTCTTTTACCCCCCATTTGTTATTGAATTTATAATGTGTCAGTGTTTGGCTTGTGTAAGCGCACTAAAAGATGAAAATTAAAGATTAAAAGTGTACAAGGTTCAAAGCACACTGTTAACTTTTGAGCAGAGTTTCCTGGTAGTGAGTCAAAGTGCCTTCTGCTCAAACCATATTTCAGAGCTTAAAATCCCCCATGAGCGTATCTGTTCTGCATTCCTTCCTCTGTTTTTTTAAAATTGGACAAGTACAGTTTTTAGCTGGGTTATTCTTATCGGTGTAACTGAGGTGTGATAACATGGAAACACAAGTGAAACTCTTAAATTTAACTGCAGATAAGTGTATCTAAGTTACTGAGCTGTAGAGGAGTGTGGGTACACGTGTGATATTGTGTAACGTTCAGCTCTGATACTTCGTTATTTTGTAGGAACTTTCTACAGAAATTCTATTGTACTAATAAAAATGTTGGCCTTCCCTGAACTAAGGAACAGTTAGAGACACAACACAAGCTTGTCCAACTTTAGCTATGTAGTAATTGTAGTGTGATAACAACAATGAATAATGAATGCTCATTCATTATCTAGTAATAAGTACAGGTAGTTGACTCATCATGAGGCTCTGTTAATTGTCTGCAGGAAAAAAAATGGTGAAACTTTAGAATTGTGTTCACAATTTGTAACAAATATGTAACTATTTTGTTTGTCTGAAAACTCACAATTCATCCTTTAAGAACCTTTAACACATGGTTTCACTTAATTTTAAAGATATGTTTAAGGTGTGCTATAAATGTGATGTACTCTTGTATTAGTTATATCACATGAAAACAGAGCGCACTTGACTTAAAGGTTGCAGCTGATTGGGTTTTTAACAGTGTCATTGCTCTGTTGCCCAAGCGTTTGACTTTACGTATGAGTTGTATATTTTAGTCTCACAAACCACAATCGTGTGTACTTTATCTTGTGTTGCTACAGTGACTTTTTTTTTCTTTCCACCTGACTTTTCAAACTCTCCTTCCAGGCTATGAGGAAGTGCTGGTACAGCTGGTTGTCCTTCCTGCACTCCCTCCAGCTGTGGCAAACGCCACTCAAGAGAGTGAGTGGGCGTTTCGGCACTGGTGTCCTCTCATACTTCCTCTTCCTCAAGACCCTACTCTTCTTCAATGTCTTCCTGTTCCTTGTCACGGGTGCATTCCTGGTGCTGCCTCAGGCTGTGCATCCTCCAGAGCCATCTCCACAGAATGAGCACTTCTCTGGACTGGAGCTCCTCACTGGAGCGGTAAGCCGTGTGCTGCAGTGACTGTTGTAACGCGTTTAAGTACAATGTTCAATTTTCTTGTCTGTGTTTTATAAAACACTTAGTTCATCACTATATTGCTAAAAGTATTCACTCACCCACCCAAATCATTTAATTCAGGTGTTTCAATTACTTCCATGGCCACAGGTGTATAAAATCAAGCACCTAGGCATTCAGACTGCTTCTACAAACATTTGTAGAAGCAGTCTGAATGCCTACTAAATATTCCACAGTCAACTGTTTGTTCTAATACCACTAAGTGGAAGTGATTGGGAATGACAGCAACTCAACCACAAAGTGGTAGGCCACGTAATATAACAGTGGGATCAGCTGAAGTGCATATTGCACAGAGGTCATCAGCTTTCTGCAGTGTCAATTGCTACAGACCTCCAAACTTCATGGATGCAGTGGTGTAAAGCACGCCACTACTGGACTCTAGAGACATGTTCTCTGGAGTGACAGTTCACGCTTCTTTGTCTGGCAATCCCATGGATGAGTCTGGGTTTGGCGATTGCCAGGAGAAAGGTACTTGACTCCACTGTGCCATTTGTAAAATTTGGTGTAGGGAGCATTATGGTGTGGGGTTTTTCAGGAGTTGGGCTGAGCCCCTTATTTCTAGCGAAAGAAACTCTTAATGCTTCATACCAAGACATTTTGGACAATTTCACGCTCCCAACTTTGTGGGAACAGTTTGGGGATGGCCCCTTCCTGTCGATAAAGAAATGGATGAGCGCGTTTGGTTTGTAAGAACTTGACTTGGCCTGCACAGATGAATTAGGGATAAATTAGAGCGTAGACTGCGAGCCAGGCCTTCTTGTCCAACATCAGTCTAACCTCACAAATGTGCTTCTGGAAGAATGGTCAAAAATTCCCATAAGCAGACTCCAAAACCTTGTGTAAAGCCTTCCCAGAAGAGTTGTGGACTGAAATCATATTAAACCCTATGAATTAAGAATGGGATCTCATTCAAGTTTATATGTGTGAAGGCAGAGGGGCAAATACTTTCTGCAATATAGTTTATATACCCTGGAAAAGTTTTGGATGCTCATAATAAAGTTGGCCAGAGTTTCAGTATATGTACTATAAGTAGTCCCTGTGAGCCAAAAGATCAGGCTTCAGACTGCTCTTAATGCTCTGATTGGTAAAGAGGATAGATATCCCTAATATGGCCGTCTCAGCTCTGACTTTTACCACAGAAGCTCCACCCATCAGCTGCTAAAAAATTGTTTGTAAGAGCCAGCCAATCTCTTGAAAGCTGCCTTTAAATGGGAGGAGCTAATACTTTTTTTAAGACAGCGGATGAACGGAGGAGTTGCACCAGGGCCTAATATGAGATAAATAAGAAAAAAAATTCACAGTGAACTGTAAAAGTAAAAACTACAAGTTTATTTTAGTTGTTTGAGTAAGAAATGAGCATAATAAATAGCCTTTAAGAATTTTATCTGTCCCTTTATAACTACATGAAGTGTAGTAATAAGGACAAAGCAGACAAATTATTATTCCAAGCTGTCCCTGTCCCTACCACACTTTGTGTATCTTACACAAACAGCACATTAACCTTTAAATATCTCTTTAAATATCTAATTCTAAAATGATACCCTTAAAAGCTGTGCAAAGGGGTAAAGTCTGTAAGTAAGATGGCAAGTTAAATTATTCACATCTGTTAGTAGTTGTCCCAAACCACATATTTAAAATGTTTAAAAGATAAAAACATGATCTCATTTTTGTTAACCCTCACCATGTTTGTTTTTATGTATTTGCCTGTACTTGGTGTAACACAAGAAAGGTAAAACTAAAAATTAAGGAAGTTTCTTTTCTTGTGTTTATCTCAGGGTACTTTCTCAGACACAGTGATGTACTATGGATACTACAGTAACCACACACTGTGTAGGGACAAAACGGGAGGGCAGAATGCCTCCACGTTGTACTGTGACTCACAGCAGCTCTCTTATAACATGCCCCTTGCATACTTCTTCACCATTGGAATGGCCTTCTTCATCACGTGTATCATCCTTGTGTACAGGTACAAATAAAAAAACCTCTAAATAAAAGCTAAACTGACACAACTGATTTTATATAAATGTATCCACATCAGCCTTGCTTTATTTGTCACAATAATTGTTTACATGTGATCTCCCGACAGCATGTCGAAGACATTTGGTCAGAGCTTAGGAATTAACAAATCTCATAGTATCTTGACCATGAAGGTGTTCTGCTCCTGGGATTTCAAAGTCATCAAGAAAAAGTCTGTTGAGATCATGTCTGAAAATATCTACACTCAGCTCAAGGTACATGTAAATACACACACACGATGCTCAGTCACACCGTAGCCACTGACTGAAGGGAATGTGCTGATTTTAAACATTCATTTTGCCCTGTGTCCTTCCTCTTGTTCCTCTGACACAATATCCCTCTGTTACTGATATCTCTCCGTCACACCATGGTTCTCCTCCTCCATCACCAGGAGCTGCTGGCAGAGATGGATGAGAAGAAAGCCAAGAGCACTTTATGCCAGAGGTTCTGGATACTGATGGTTCATGGAGTGGCATGGACAGTCTGCATCGCAAGCACAACTGGCTGCGTGGTTGGCATTTACTACTTCTCTGACTTTATCCACAAGGTGAGGCTGGGTGGTTTGTCCTCTTTAGTTTCTTATAAAGCCTTTGATCCATATGTGTCTCAAACAGGCAGTTTGGTAACATAGGGTGACCCATGTGCACTACCATACATTCTGTAGATCACACGAACTGTTGACTGGCTGCATGGTTGCACCACATAACACAGTAACATCTAAATATCACTTGCTGCTTCTGAAAGGATTTTAATATTCTAATATATATATACCTATACATCTGATATGTCCAACTTTCCTTGTGTTGGTAGTGAAAATACACCAGTTCATCCATAATATGTACAGACTGTAAATATTACCAGGGTCCAGTAACATCCACACCTTCATTTCCTCCTGTTTAGAACCTGCAAAAAAATTCAAGTAGTGGTTACCAGAACTCCTTGTTGAAAGAGGCCAGCCTGTTGGCTCTGCCTGTGGTGGTTTCTCTCATTAACCTGCTGTTACCTGGTCTGTTCAACCTTGTCGCCTGGATGGAGATCTACGAATCACCTTCTGTACTGACATACATTGCCATCTGCCGGTATGAACAGAGGCATTACATGTGGTTGAGTAATATTAAGTATAGGAGAGTACAGAACTGATGGATTGTGTTGTTAACATGTTCTCTCTCTGTTTTCTAGGAACTTAATGTTGAAAATGAGCGTGCTTGGAGTTCTCTGCTACCACTGGCTGGGTCGGGTAGCTCCTGAATACAAAAGCATAGGCCTGGAGGTAACGTAAAAGAGAAATGAATTACACTTTGAAGCTACCAGAGCAGACAGCTGTGTGAAGAAAGTGTTTCTAATCTTGAGTTTTGTTGTGACTGTGTCTGTTATCTCAGTGCTGGGAGAGTTTTGTGGGTCAGGAGCTTTATCGCTTCCTACTCATGGACTTTATCTTCACTCTACTGGACACTTTGTTTGGCGAGTTTCTTTGGAGGTAGGTCACTTCAGCAACTTATTTCTTGGTTTTATGTTTCCTCTTTCAAAGTGAGGGGAAATTTAATAAAGGAATATTTCATTAAAATATTTGAGCCAATTAAATTTTATTAACAATTTATTGTTTTCATTTTGCCTTTTTAATTACATGAACTCATCTCTCCTCCCACTATCTGCAGGTTGTTTTCTGTGAAGGTGCTGAAGAGGAGGAGGAAACCAGTGTTTGATATCGCCAGAAACGTTCTGGACCTCATCTATGGACAGACATTAGCCTGGTACAAATCTCATTATCATTTAGATGTGCGCACAGAAACGTCACACTGCTGCAGTTGTTTCTGATGACTGAGAATTATCTTTGTGTTTTTCAGGTTGGGAGTTCTCTTCACTCCGCTCCTGCCCGCTGTGCAGATCGTCAAACTGTTTCTGTTCTTCTACATAAAGATGGTAAATGCACTGCAGCAATACTGAAATTGAAAAAACTGGGAGAAAAAATCCTCCCCGCTATCATCAGTTGGAACTGACGGGTTTCTGTGACATTGTTTTGTTTATTTATTGGCACTAAACAAAAAAAAAAGTGGCATTAAAATTAAACTATAATTGACATTATTTTCAGTTTTTTTTGTTTGCCTTATTCTTATTTAGTGGGTCAAACTGTCTGCTTCAGATTGTTACCTTTTAACTGGTTACAATCCCATCATGCTAGTGGAAACAATACTAATTAGATGGCACAGATACAGTTTACTAGATTATTGTTTCACAATGAGTTTCACAACATGCACAAAGAAACGCAAAAGTACAGGAGGGCAGAGTGACATAAAGAACCAAATAAAACAAAAAGTCTGACAGCTAAGTCTGGCTTTTCTCCACAGTTAAAGGTGGAAGAAATAAAATCTGTGGGTTCTGTGAACTCAGTGTCCAAAACAAAAAGTGGAAAAGGGAGCAGCACCCTTCCAGTGTCTCTGACAACAAAAAACTCCCAACAGTGTGATGTATGGAAAAGTGAATTGTTACTTCCTGGCCAAAGCTCCTGCTGCTTTACAGCTGCATCACACAGAGGGGAAAAAAAAAGCATGTTACAGAGCCAAACATTACAAGAAATAATATAAACATCCTGCACTAAACAAAGGCCTTCTGGGTACAGTTAATCTTGATACCAGGAAAACATTACATTCAGGCTGCAAACTGGAATGAAGCCTGGGGCAGGTTGCTCACTTGAAAGCGCAGCTGAAGTTTGACTTTCCTTTAAAACAGCTGCCTGGAGCCTGATTGCAGCACTGGGTTGGTCCCCCACTCAGGTCAGGCTCCAGGCAGCTATGGAAGGTGGAGTGAGGCAGAGCACTGAGGCACAGAAAGCAGGATGAGACCAAGTTTAGGCAGCTATCAGGGGTTGTTATTCAAAACAGTTAAATGAAAAGAGAGTCTGTTAATTAAACTGGTCAGCAGTGTAGCTGCAGCAGTGTTAGGTACTGTGTGTATCCTGTTTTAACAGTATAAGTATGTTGTTTCTGCTGTCTTGCCTTTTTAATTTGTTGACACTGAGCGCAGTCGGCCACTCCCCACTTGAACTTCAGATGCTGACTGGCTTTGACCTCTGACCCCAGCCTGTGTTTTGTTTGTTTTTTTTTTTTCCCCTCCACAGAGCAGTGTGATGATGAACTGTCAGGCTCCCAGGAAGCCATACAGAGCCAGCCAGATGACCACTATTTTCATCACTCTCCTTTGCATCCCCTCCCTCCTCGGTGCCTCCATCTGTGTCACAGTTACCATGTGGAGGTACTCACACACATGCAGTTAATCTGCAGTCAGTAACAAGAAGTCAGTGTGGATTTAATCGTCTCCCTATCTCTAACTAGTAAATTTGCAACCCCAATTTTTCTCCCATGTTCACAGCAACATTCATGCTGCATGAATAAAACAGGTCACTTATTTATTCCAGTGAAATCACAAATGCCGAGTCATTATGCAAAAAACAAAAGCATACTGCAGCACAGCACAATCTGACAAAGCACTGCATTAACCAAACACTAGATGTGGTAATCAGTAGTTCTCCTGCTTGCTACACTATCATTGTGGCAGAGGGTTGCGTAGTTGTTAACACTCAAATCATCAAGTCAAACTGTTCTTCAAAGGAACCTCAATGGAAACCCTGAAATTTTAAATGATAGCCTTGAGGACATCATGTTTTCTTTCAAGATGAAGCAGGTCCCTGCAATGTGACTGTCTGTGAGACATGAGTGATGGGTACAAACACACACAACATCTGATGGTTTTGTAGACTGTGGTGACACATTGTTTGTGGCATTAATATTTGAAATCTCTTGACTGAGTCTTTTGAAAATAGAGCCACTGAAGAGACACACTGAAGGGACTAAATGTTTTAAAGTTATTCTCACAAAACTCTTGATTCTTAATGTGAGTTGTGAGCCACAGTGAGGTGTGGTATAGCACTCGTACCATTACCACTTTGATAAAAGTGGCTATGAGTTATTAAGTCTAATAAATCCATGGTTAGGGCTAGTTTTTTTCAATAACACTAATTAGCTATGGGTACATGCTGTTTCCCACTCTGGTTTAGAGCAGTCATTTAGCTGTTGGTCAGAATTATTTAAGTTTAAAACTTTGTCTGACCATGAAAAAAAGAACATAATTCATCTTTTGTTTTCTGACCAGCACAAGTACTCCAGACATTCACACATCTGAATTTCTGTGTCTTCAGCATCACGCCATCTTTGTCATGTGGTCCGTTTCGTGGGCTCAAAACGATGTTTCAGGCAGGAAAATTCTGGATGGAAAAACTGGAAGAAGATAATCCCAACCTGTCTGTGCTGTCTAAGGCTCATACATATCTGGTGGAAAATCCTTTTTTCCTGTTTGTTGGAGCAGGCATCTTTCTGTAAGTGCGCACACACACACACACACACACACTTTATAGATCATTGACAGCACTGTTCGTCTTTTTAAACACTGGTTGTATTGATTTTGTGCTTTTCTGTTGATCAGGATAGTCATCTACTTCCACAGTCAGGTGGTGGACGGTCAAAGGAAGATCATCAATTTACTGCAAGATCAGATACAAAATGTAGGACACCACCTAGTGTTCATATAGAGCTCTTATTTTCTTTTTGTCTGATAGCTTACTACAGTATTAGGATGTTCTGCAGTGAAATTAATTTTTTCTGAATCTTCTTGTCATGTCTCTTCAGGAGGGAGAGGATAAAAAGTTCTTGATCAATCGGCTGCAGTCCATCCACGAGCACAAACGAAATGCTGGTAAACGGCTTAAAAGTCAGGTCAGTCATCTTCACAACCACCAACTTTTCTGATACTACAAAAACCAAACTGCACATCTGGACTTTTTCTCACTTCCACTGTTATTTCCTCCTTTTTTAAAATTTTTTTTTATTTCTCTTTCAGGACTCTACATGTTGAGGAAGCCGAGTCCGCAGAAGACAAACCTCAGTCCTCTGAGCACATAAAGCTCAAACATGTGGGGATAAAACTGGAATATTAACCAGGGAATACAACAAATCAAACTCAGTATGCAGAAATAGATCTAAATTTTGACAAATGTAAATGGCTGGTGTATGTAGGAAAAAAAAACTATTTATGTAGATGAATGTTGAGGCCATTAGTTTACTCAAGTATTTAAAGGTGCACAGACAGTTCAAGAGATTGACAGATTTGTGGAGGTGACACGAGAGAGAACCGAATACCAAGTTTTGCTTATTACAGGAGCTACATGAGCAGCAAGCTGGTAAATCTGTGTGTAAAGAAAAGGATTTCAGCCTTTCTTTTTTAGAAGCACTTTTATACCAACTGTGAACAGATTTTTTTCTTATTACTGGAAAAAATGTTATCACATTTTAGTATGTATGTATGTTTTAGGTGGATTTTTGTGGGTGTGAGCGTGTTAATGTAGAGCACTTGTGTGGGTTTTTTTTTTTTCTTTAGGGTAATAACTACCACTTTCCTTTTTGTAAGTAAATTATGTTTGTCATATTTCAGCGTGTACTTGTATTTATTAGTACGTATATGAGGAGTGGGCACTACTACAATACAACAAAATACAAACTTTACAGCCTGAAGAACAGTATGGACATGATACACACTACAAGCATACACTTTTTTTTTTTACTACAAACATGCAAGTAAAAAGTCAAATGTATGGAGACATTTTATGGTGGTTAACTGTTTCTGAACATAAGGAAATATAAAAGATCTCTTCAGTAGAAAAATAAATAAATCCTTTAACCGTGGCCTGAAGAACAAAGTAATATTCAACTGTTATTAGTAAATATTACCCATTAAATTATCTTTTCCATAAAGTGAAAAAAGCAGCATATTTGGTGAAGGGTTGAAACAGCAGCACCGTAGATGGATTTCTGAATTGGAGATTTAGAAGAGAGCACCAAAGTCTCACAAAGAACATGCTGGAAAAAATCCACAACAAACTGAGAAGTGTTTCCAGTCTTTTCCATCAAAACTCTCAAGACTACTTCAGACAGCTATCCTGATCATTTCACCTGCACATACAAATTATACAGTACATTTAACTGTATATACACAGGTTACGTTGATCTCATGTGATC